>NW_026014603.1:0-97500 GCF_020379485.1 Brassica napus
TCCTTTGACTCCGCACGCTGACCCTTCCTGTGGACTGTTTCGGGTATTAATTTGGCCCTCGTGGGCGTCTGTTCAGTACACACAGGACGTCCGTGGGTGTCCGCCAGCACACACAGGACGTCCATGGCTGTCCGTGTGTGTCCGTCTGTGTCCCTCAGCACACACAGGACGTCGGTGGTGTCCCTCAGTACACATATCAGCACGTTGGTCCTTGGACTCAGCACGCTGGCCCTTCCCGTGGACTGTTTGGGTGATTTTATCCAACGTAGCGGTCTGTTCAGTACAGAAAGGACGTCCGTGGGTGTCCGCCAGCACACACAGGACATCCGTGGCTGTTTGTGGCTGTCCGTCAGCACACAAGGACGTCGTGTGTGTCTGTCAGCACACACAGGACGTCCGTGGGTGTCCGTCAGCCACACACAGGACGTCTGTGTGTGTCCGTCAGCAAACACAGGATGTCCGTGGCTGTCCGTGTGTGTCCGTCAGCACACACATGACGTTCGTGGGCTGTCATCAGTACACATATCAGCACATCAGCCCTCAGAGCCAATCCTTTTCCAGAAGTTACGGATCCATTTTGCCGACTTCCCTTGCCTACATAGTTCCATCGACCAGAGGCTGTTCACCTTGGAGACCTGATGCGGTTATGAGTACGAACGGGGGTGAGCGGCATTCGGTCCTCCGGGTTTTCAGGGGCCGCTGGGAATGCACCGGACACCATGCGACGTGCGGTGCTCTTCCAGCCGCTGGACCCTACCTCCGGCTGAGCCGTTTCCAGGGTGGGCAGGCTGTTAAACAGAAAAGATAACTCTTTCCGAAATTCCCCCCCGACTTGTAACATCCCGGATCCTGAATAGGATCATTGGGACGGCCATGGTTCGAGGAAACGTACTAGTCAGTCTTAGGACATCAAGACAAGTGTTCCATGGCCAGATAAGAAGGTTAAGGACGTAAGGAAACTTAGACTTAACCTTATACAAGTCGAGAGTCAGCTAGGACGAGTAAGACGGTAGCTGGACGGATGGAACAAGTAGCTCGACCAGCTCAACGGAGTTAGGTTAAGCTCACTCCAGCTCGGCCACTACTAAGTCAGCTCCACTAGCTGAACTACTAGCCCACTCAGCTGAGACAGCTGGGAGTCAGCTAATCTCAGCTAGACAGACTGTTCAGGTTTCGGTCCGATGGTCCGGGTCCGGGCTGGTGGCGGGACATGGGGGTCCGGCCATGAGGCCATGGACCGTTGGGGCTTGGGACAAGGCCGTGGGCTAAGTCCAGAGGGATTGGGTAAGGCCTTGGGCCTCTGTCCGACCCAATCCCATGCGGTATTGGCGAAGGGACGCATGTGGCCGAGAGGGTGTAACCCTTGGCCGATTGTGCCCATCCGCTGGCCAGTCATGCCTGTTCGTGGGGCAAGACTTACCCCCTCGTTTTCTATAAATATGGGGTCCTCTCTGTCGATTTCAATCATCCAATTCCAGAGTAAAATACTCAGAAAAATCGTAGAGAGAGAGAAAGAAAGAAAGAGAGAGTTTCCGGCCAAAGCAAGGCCGATTGTGTGGTGGTTAGGTTTCCGGCGATCTGATCGTTTGTGAAGCAACCTCTGATCAAGTATGGGAGACCGAGAGCAGGAGAAGAGCATGGAGAAACCTGACACGGTTCAGAACGTACGTGGTGGGCTATGGCTCCATCAGACCGAACGGACGGTCCTTGTGATCGCACCGCGGCTCTGGTCGGTCCATTAGACCTAACCGCTTCTCCTCTTCTTGTTTCTATCCGGCCCTTTCTCTTCTTTCTGATTATACACGAAGGGTTGTGTTGGTTCAGTCCAAGGGACACGTCCCTAGACTTGGCCGGTCATAACCAAACCGCTAACCTAGATGCTGGTCGGTTAGATGGTCGGTTCGAATTGCAACATAGACTGGGCTGTTGGGCTAAACGGTTGGTCATGTCCCAAGAGGCACGAGTGGCCAAAGGTCACGAGTTACCAAGGGTTGTGTGTGATGTCCTGTGGGCTGTTTGTTCAGTACACACAGGACGTCCGTGGGTGTCCGTCAGCAAACACAGGACGTCCGTGTGTGTCCGTCAGCACACACAGGACATCTGTGGCTGCCCAAACTGATCTCGGCCTTATCCTTTCAATCTAAGTCCGAGTTAACCAAGTTTTAATTCTTATCTTTGTAAATTCAATTCAATTCAACTGAGGTTCAATACAATAAATCTAAACAAGGAAACATAAGGGGCAAATCAATTGTATAAATATAAACTGAGATTCATACATCATTCTTAGGTTCGTCCTAATAAGTTATACACACTTAGTCTAACATAAGTTCACAAGTTGCACAATAGGCTATCAGTATTTCACATCTATCTACAATGACCCATTCACCACACATCTTCTCATGGCCTGAGTCTTCACGGTGCCTTTCCCTTACCACGGTCCATGTCCGATCCTGAAACTACACAAGACACAATGCACATTCATAAGGCCGATATCCTAACATCAAGTCTAGATAAGCATGGTTCGGCTACTTAGAATCTATAACCTGTCCAAACCAACATACTCAAATAAATTCCCAAAAACTAATTAAAATTCATGATAATCTCTGATAACTCCCAACTAAGAGATTCCCATAAACAGTTTCCAACAAAACACACTAGAACATCCAAATCCGACCATGAAAAGTCCGGCCAAAGGCCAAGGACTTGGATACTGAACCGGCCAGGGCCTTGTTCAGTCTTCCCTGTATGAACAGAACAAACGAACACAATAATCTCATAGGACAAGCAAATCTAAAGAGATAGAGAGAGTAGATGTAGGCGCATAGCAAACCGGCCACAAGCCCGATCGGATCATCAGCCGTCTCGGGCCGATCACTTGCCGTCCACACCACTGACCTTAGGCGTTCTCTCCCCAGGCGCCATCTCCTTCTCTTTTTCCTTCTCTCTGTCTCTCTGTCTGGTTTCCATCTCCTCAGGCCTTGCTTCCCACGATCCGGTTTCTCCTGGAACAGCCAAGCCTCTCGCTGGTTCTCTCCTTGGATCGCCGGTTCTCTCTTCTCTTTTAGGGGTTTGTCTCTCACGATTTTGGCAGAGGTTCCCCTCAAGAATTCTGTGTCAAATTCTGGATCCAGGGCTCTGTATTTATAGAGAGAGGGAGTCGGAACAGCCATGGGGCCGAACGGGTGGGAGTTGTAACCGAAAAGGTGTCTCTCTCTCCTTTGCAACCGTTCGGCAATAACTGCCCCCAACCGGTCCTCAACTGCCTCCAACTGCTCATGTCCTTGTCCCTGTCGGTTCTCTATCCTGAAGCCAAGGCCAAGCCCTTTAACTGACCGTCCATACCGTGGCCGGACCATCTAACCAAACCACCATAACCGTCCTAGTAACCGCCCAACCATCCAGGACATGAACACTCGGCCCAGCTGAGTTGAGCTGACTGCTAGCTGGTCCCAGCTGAGTGAGGTAGTCCTTCTAGCTCCACGAGCTGATGCATACTGACTGAGCTCCCATTGAGCTTCCCTGAGCTGCCCAAGCTCGGCCGCTGTCCCGTCCAGCTCCCACATCACTCGTCCAGCTCTATTAAACCCATTCTTTCTTCACCTTGGTTAAGTCTCAACACTTTGATGCCCTTAACTCTATGTCTGAGCCATGATACGCTTGTCTACTGGTCTAATGACCTGACTGGTGCATCTCCCCGCACCATGGCTCATCCCAACGATCCTATCTCGGACTGGGGACATGAGAAGTCTCCCCCACTTGGGATGGATTCGTCCTCGAATCCTCATCATGTGTTTCCTCGGGGACCACCTGATCATACCACTCAGGATACTCGGCCTTCATCCTTGCCTCTGTTTCCCAAGTGATTACATCCTTGCCATTGTATTCCCACACGACCTTGATCATGGGAATGGTCTTCTTCCTTGTTGTCTTTTCTGTTCGATCCACTATGCGGACCGGCCTCGTCTCTAGAGTCAGATTCTTACCCAAATCTGTAGGGATCTCGTGTAGGACTATGTCCTGATCAGACAAACATTTTTGGAGTTGGGACACATGAAACATGTTGTGGAACGCATCCATGGCTGGTGGCAGTTCCAACTTATAAGCCACAGCCCCAACTCTTTCTATGATTCTGAACGGACCCAAGTACCTAGGGTCTAGTTTTCTTCTGCCAGAAACTCTAGCCCTCCCTTTGAATGTGATCATCTTGAGATATACCAAGTCTTCAACTTCAAACTCAATATGTTTCCTTCGTCTATATGCATAACTCTTTTGACGATCCTGTGCTTCTTTCATTTTCTCCTTTAAGAACCTTATTTTCTCGGTGGTTTCTTCCACTATCTCAGGACCCAACATGCTCCTCTCCCCCACTTGGGTCCAGCATAATCGCGTCCTGCAAGGCCGTCCATACAGTGCTTCATAAGGTGACATCCCAATGCTAGTATGGAAACTGTTGTTGTAGGCAAACTCGACCAAGGGTAGATGCTTTTCCCATGAGTCGCCCCAATCCAACACCACGGCCCTTAACATGTCCTCCAATGTCTGGATTGTCCTCTCTGACTGCCCATCCGTCTGAGGATGATAGGCTGTGCTCATGTTCATTCTTGTTCCTAAGGCTTTTTGAAAAGCCTGCCAGAAGTAAGAGGTGAACCTAGAGTCTCTGTCCGAGACAATACTAGCCGACACTCCATGCAGACGTACTATCTCGTCCAAGTAAATCCTCACGATCTGATCCACTCCATCTCCTTTCTGTATTGGTAAGAAGTGGGCCGACTTGGTTAGTCTGTCAACCACCACCCAAACCGCATCCTTTTGGTTCCTGGTCGTAGGAAAACTGGTCACAAAATCCATTGTGATGTGATCCCACTTCCACCCTGGTATGGGGAGATTCTGGAGCATACCATTGGGCACTTGATGTTCGGCCTTCAGAAGCTGGCAAGTAGGACACCTCGCCACCCACTCGGCTGTTTTCATCCTTACCCAGTGATAGTACCTTTTTAAATCCCTATACATCTTATTCAGCCTGGGGTGGACTGAGAACTTTGACTTATGAGCCTGACTCATAATCTCTTCTTTAAGCCCCTTGCTGTTTGGAACACTTACTCGCCATTCACCCAGATTGTTTCGTTGCTTGTGATCTGATACTCCGTCTTATCGTTAAGAGCCACTTTTTGCAAGTTCTCATCCAAACTCTTGGCCTGCTGTATCCTGGTAAGTAGATCGGCCTGATCCACTTCCTCGGATCCCAATGGCTCATCACGTCCAACCAAGGAATTTAGATGTAGTGACCGAACCATCCCTTCTAGTTCATCCGCTTCTCTTTCGGCCGAGACATCTGCCCTTCTCCGGCTTAAGGCATCAGCCAATAGGTTAGCCTTGTCTAGATGGTATGATATGTCCAGATCATAATCAGCAACATACTCAATCCATCTTCTTTGTCTCAAGTTCAACTCAGGCTGAGTGAAAATGTACTTCAAGCTCTTATGATCAGTGAGAATCTGGACTTTGGCTCCGTACAGATACGATCTCTATATCTTCAAAGCAAACACCACGGCCGCCATCTCTAGATCATGGATCGGATAATTCCCTTCATGCTTTCTCAGCTGTCTCGAGGCATAAGCAATCACCTTCCCATGTTTCAGGACGCACCCCAACCCAGTGATGGACGCATCCGTATAGACCACATAAGGTTGATCTCCCTCCGGCAATACCAATATTGGTGCATTCGTCAGCATATCCTTTAGAGCTGAGAAACACTTCTCACACCCTTCATTCCAGGAAAACTTCACATCCTTGCCTGTAAGTCGTGTCATGGGTTGAGCCAAACTGGCAAACCCCTTGACATACTTTCTGTAGTAGCCGGCCAGCCCTAGGAAACTCCTAACCTCAGTAGCATTCCTAGGCTGCGGCCAATCTCGTATAGTCTGAACCTTCTCCGGATCTACTGACACGCCCTGATCAGACACAATGTGTCCGAGGAACCCAACGCTCTTCTGCCAGAAACTACACTTGCTTAGTTTGGCAAAGAGTTTTTGTTCCCTCAAACGTCCTAGTACGGCCCTGAGATGCTTCTCATGGTCTTCCTTGTTTCTGGAATATACAAGTATGTCATCTATGAAGATGATTACAAATTTATCCAAGAAATCTCGAAAGATACCATTCATCATCTTCATGAATGCAGCTGGTGCATTGGTTAGACCAAATGGCATAACCACAAACTCATAGTGGCCATACCTGGTCCGGAACGCCGTCTTCCTGATATCATTAGGCTCAATTGGGATCTGATGATACTCTGAGGCGAAATCAATCTTGGAAAACCATTTGGCCCCTTTGAGCTGATCCAACAGCTAATCAATTCTGGGTAATGGGTACTTGTTCTTCACAGTAACCCTATTCAACCCTCGGTAATCAATACACAGCCTGAAGCTACCATCCTTTTTCTTCACAAAAAGAACTGGTGCTCCCCAAGGCGAGACACTTGGTCGTATGAACCCTTTGTCCAACAACTCTTCCAGTTACTTCTTTAGCTCGGCCATCTCGGCCGGAGCCATACGATATGGACTTTTGGAAATTGGGGCCGTCCCTGGTTCTAGTTCTATTATGAACCGGCCAGCCCTATCAGGGGGAATGCCCTGTAGTGCCCGAAACACATCCTCAAACTCTTTAACCAGCGGAATCCCGTCCGGGTCACCAGCCCCTACAACCTCCTTAGTGGCGATTGTGACCAAAAAGGCCTCACAACCCTTCTCAAGCATCCGTTCCACTTGGACTGCTGATATCACTAAGCATCCAGAAGTCAGACGAATACCTTGGAACCTGATCGGGGGTCCACACCCAGTCTCAAATTGCACCCTTCCTCTGTGACAGTCCAGAGTAGCCCGATTCTTTCCAAGCCAGTCCATGCCTAATATCACCTTATGATTCTTAAGGCAGACCACAACCAGATCCATAGGCATAACTCTATACTGGATCACTATTGGGATATCCTTTACTCGCCCTAATGAATGCATTACTTGCCCACCGGCCGCATTCACTATGCAAGGATCATCCTCCGTTCCCATCTGGAACAACCCTTTTCCGATCATATCTGGGCTCACAAAGCTGTGTGTAGCTCCAGTATCAAACAGTACGTGTGTTTCCACACCACCAATACATAGGGTCCCTACATAAGACCCCCCTTTTCTAATCATCTAATCCATTCTAAGTTATGTACCATGCCAATCTACTGAATTGAAAAAGAATGGATCTTGAATGTTACCAGTGATGGTCCAGCCTCTGCTGCGTCCTTGGTCAGTTCATACACACGCGGTGCTGAGGTCTGACCTCGGGTCTGGCTTGGCTTGCAGGCCTCCCCACGTCCTTTAGCCTCAGCTTGCATCTTGGGACATTCCCAGCGTAGGTGTCCCGTCTTGCTGCAGTAATGACAGCTTCTGGGGTCACTCCCCAAGCCCTGTCCACTGTTCTCTGACCGTCCAGGACAGTCTCGAGCAAAGTGGCCCATCTTGCCACAACGGGTGCAAGCCCCCTTTGCCTTCCAACACTCTCCACCGTGATGCCTTTTGCATGAAGGACACTCCGGCCTATCACTTGAGGCCTTGCCCCCTTCGGCCGTGTCCCTCTTTCTCTTCCGGTCGCTTCCGGATCCACTAGAAGCCGTGTGGCCCCTAGACTTCAGCTTGGCCTCTTCAGCGAAGTTAGTCTCCACCATAGCCATGCGTTCCACCAGTTCAGACACTGTCTAAAAGTGACCAACGGAGCAATAGGTTCGAAGTTCGACCCTTAGGCCTCGAACAAACCTACGTATCTGTACCGTGTCCTCCTCCAACTCCTTGCCCACATATCGTCTGAGCCGGTTGAACTTCTCTTCGTACTCACGTATTGTCATGCGTCCTTGAGTCAAGTCTAGGAACTGAGACTCCAGACGGTCCCAAGCTTCAGCCGAGAAGTATTTGTGGTTGAACTCCACCTCGAAGTTTGAGAACCGCTCAATTGTCCCATTGGTGCGTTTGTCTAGAGCTAACCACCAGTTATGTGTGTCACCTTCCAGGAAGTGAACCACAATGTCCTTTTTGTACTCCTCTGGGCAACGAGTTGAGCTGAAATTCCGAGCCAATCTGCTCCTCCACTCGTCTGCCTCAATGGGATCAGAACTACAAGCAAACTGCTTCGTACCCAGCTTGGAGATGTGAGCTAGAAGGCTCAAGTAATCCACTCTCCTAACTGGATGAGCTGGTAGATCAATCTCCATTACCTCAGCTTCGACCAAAGCTCGGTCCTCGGCTGTCCTGGCAGCTGTTCGAGCTACTTGTGCAGCTACACGAGCTACACCAGCTGCTGTCCTGCTGCTCTGAGTTGCCTGAACCGTGGCCTGAGCTGGGGTGATCTGGCCAACCGATGAGTTCAAAAAAGGGGTAAATTCATGCGTGAAAGCCAACATCTGAGTGCCCATGGCCTTAACCACATCCGTCACCTCCCGCATAGATGGCTCGGCCAACTCCTCCGCCCCATCTCCAGGTCCGGTCTCGTCTCCTACATGGGAGGAATCACCTTCCTCCTCCCGTCCCTCTTGTTGTTGCTCACCCAGGTTATCAACCTGAACCTCAGTAGGCAGGAACGTCGCGAAGGGTTCCCCGGTCTTCTCATTAACCAGCCCCGTCTGGGTTGGTAACACTTGAGTGGGGTTGGCCCCATCTCCTATGACCGGTCCAGAACCACCAGCCGCTTCCTTGCCCTTCCGGGACTTAGTCCGCTTAGTTCCCTTAGGCAAAAACACTTAGTGTTAGTCCAAACGTATAAACCTCATCTCATGATTAGAACTAAGCAAAACAACATCAAACCAAACAAACACAAACAACCCGTGAGACCAAGCAGCCGGACGTGTGGTGAACACATAACCCAAACCAATCCTAGAATCAAGCATGCTCTGATACCGACTTGTAAGACCCGATCCCGGCTCTTAAGCCCAAACTGATCTGCGGCCTTAACCTTTCAATCTAAGTCCGAGTGAACCAAGTTTTAAGTCTTATCTTTCTAAATTCAATTCATTTCAACTGAGGTTCAATACAATCAATCTAAACAAGGAAACATAAGGGGAAAATCAATTGTATAAATATAAACTGAGATTCATACATCATTCTTAGGTTCGTCCTAATAAGTTATACACACTTAGTCTAACATAAGTTCAAAAGTTGCACAATAGGCTATCAGTATTTCACATCTATCTACAATGACCCATTCACCACACATCTTCCCATGGCCTGAGTCTTCACGGTGCCTTTCCCTTACCACGGTCCATGTCCGATCCTGAAACCACACAAGACACAATGCACATTCATATGGCCGATATCCTAACATCAAGTCTAGATAAGCATGGTTCGGCTACTTAGAATCTATAACCTGTCCAAACCAACATACTCAAATAAATTCCCAAAAACTAATTAAAATTCATGATAATCCTTGATAAATCCCAACTAAGATATTCCCATAAACAGTTTCCAACGAAACACACTAGAACGTCCAAATCCGACCATGAATAGTCCGGCCAAAGGCCAAGGACTTGGATACTGAACCGGCCAGGGCCTTGGTTCTGTGTTCCCTGTATGACCAGAACAAACAAACACAATAATCTAATAGGACAAGCAAATCTAAAGAGATAGAGAGAGTAGATGTAGGCGCATAGCAAACCGGCCACAAGCCCGATCGAATCATCAGCCGGCTAAGGCCGATCGCTTGCCGTCCACACCACTGACCTTAGGTGTTCTCTCCCCAGGCGCCATCTCCTTCACTTTGTCCTTCTCTCTGTCTCTCTGTCTGGTATCCATCTCCTCAGGCCTTGCTTCCCACGATCCGGTTTCTCCTGGAACAGCCAAGCCTCTCGCCGGTTCTCTCCTTGGATCGCCGGTTCTCTCTTCTCTTTTTGGTGTTTGTCTCTCACGATTTTGGCAGAGGTTCCCCTCAAGAATTCTGTGTCAAATTCTGGATCCAGGGCTCAGTAGTTATAGAGAGAGGGAGTCAGAACTGCCATGGGGCCGAAGGGGTGGGAGTTGTAACCGAAAAGGTGTCTCTCTCTCCCTTGCAACCGTTCGGCAATAACTGCCCCCAACCGGTCCTCAACTACCTCCAACTGCTCCTGTCCCTGCCGGTTCTCTATCCTGAAACCAAGGCCAAGACCTTTAACTGACCGTCCATACCGTGGCCACACCATCTAACCGAACCACCATAACCATCCTTTTAACCGCCCCAACGGTCCCGGACAAGAACACTCGGCCCAACTGAATTGAGCTGACTACTAGCTGGTCCCAGCTGAGTGAGCTAGTCCTTATAGCTCCACGAGCAGATGCATACTGACTAAGCTCCCATTAAGCTTCCCTGAGCTGCCCAAGCTCGGCCCCGTCCAGCTCCCACATCACTCGTCCAGCTCTATTAAACCCATTTTTTCTTCACCCTGGTTAAGTCTCAACACTTTGATGCCCTTAACCCTATGTCTGAGCCATGATACGCTTGTCTACTGGTCTAATGACCTGACTGGTGCGTCTCCCCGCACCATGGCTCGTCCCAACGACCCTATCTCGGACCGGGGACATGAAAGACTGTTTGGGTGATTTTGGCCCACATGGGCTGTCTGTTCAGTACACACAGGACGTCTGTGGGTGTCCGCCAGCACACACAGGACGTCTGTGGCTGTCCGTCAGCACACACATAACGTCCATGGCTGTCCGTGTGTGTCCGTCAGCACACGACCTCTGTTTCCCAAGTGATTTCATCCTTGGCATTGTATTCCCACACGACCTTGATCATGGGAATGGTCTTCTTCCTTGTTCTCTTTTCTGTTCGATCCACTATGAGGACCAGCCTCGTCTCTAGAGTCAGATTCTTACCCAAATCTGTATGGATCTCGGGTAGTACTATGTCCTGATCAGACAAACATTGTCGGAGTTGGGACACATGAAACACGTTATGGAACGCATCCATGGCTGGTGGCAGTTCCAACTTATAAGCCAACTCCCCAACTCTTTCTATGATTCTGAATGGACCCAAGTACCTAGGGTCTAGTTTTCTTCTGCCAGAAACTCTAGCCCTCCCTTTGAATGTGATCATCTTGAGATAGACCAAGTCTTCATCTTCAAACTCAAGATGTTTCATCCGTCTATCTGCATAACTCTTTTGACGATCTTGTGCTTCTTTCATTTTCTCCTTTAAGAACCTTATTTTCTCAGTGGTTTCTTCCACTATCTCAGGACCCAACATGCTCCTCCCCCCCCCCCCCACTTGGGTCCAGCATAATGGCGTCCTGCAACGTCCGTCCATACAGTGCTTCATAAGGTGACATCCCAATGCTAGTATGGAAACTGTTGTTGTAGGCAAACTCGACCAAGGGTAGATGCTTTTCCCATGAGTCGCCCCAATCCAACACCACGGCCCTTAACATGTCCTCCAATGTCTGGATTGTCCTCTCTGATTGCCCATCCGTCTGAGGATGATAGGCTGTGCTCATGTTCATTCTTGTTCCTAAGGCTTTTTGAAAAGCCTGCCAGAAGTAAGAGGTGAACCTAGGGTCTCTGTCCGAGACAATACTAGCCGGCACTCCATGCAGACGTACTATCTCGTCCAAGTAAATCCTCACGATCTGATCCACTCCATCTCCTTTCTGTATTGGTAAGAAGTGGGCCGACTTGGTTAGTCTGTCAACCCCCACCCAAACCGCATCCTTTTGGTTTCTGGTCGTAGGAAAACCGGTCACAAAATCCATTGTGATGTGATCCCACTTCCACTCTGGTATGGGGAGATTCTGGAGCATACCATTGGGCACTTGATGTTCGGCCTTCACAAACTGGCAAGTAGGACACCTCGCCACCCACTCGGCCACATCTGTTTTAATCCTTACCCAGTGATAGTACCTTTTTAAATCCTTATACATCCTATTCAGCCCAGGTTGGACTGAGAACTTTGACTTATGAGCCTGACTCATAATCTCTTCTTTAAGCTCCTTGCTTTTTGGAACACTTACTCGGCCATTCACCAAGATTGTTCCGTTGCTTGTGATCTGATACTCCGTCTTGTCGTTAAGAGCCACTTTCTGCAAGTTCTCATCCAAACTCTGGGCCTGCTGTATCCTGGTAAGTAGATCGGCCTGATTCACTGCCTCTAATCCCAATGGCTCATCACCAAGGTATTTAGATGTAATGACCGAACCACCCCTTATAGTTCATCCACTTCTCTTTCGGCCGAGACCTCTGTCCGTCTCCGGCTTAAGGCATCAGCCACTAGGTTGCCTTGCCTGGATGGTATACTATGTCCAGATCATAATCACCAACAAACTCCATCCATCTTATTTGTCTCAAGTTCAACTCAGGCTGAGCGAAAATGTAATTCAAGCTCTTATGATCAGTGAGAATCTGGACTTTGACTCCATACATATACGATCTCCATATCTTCAAAGCAAACACCACGGCTGCCATCTCTAGATCATGGGTCGGATAATTCCCTTCATGCTTTCTCAGCTGTCTCGAAGCATAAGCAATCACCTTCCCATGTTGAGTCAGGACGCACCCAAACCCAGTGATGGATGCACCCGTATAGACCACATAAGGTTGATCTGCCTCCGGCAATACCAATATTGGTGCATTCGTCAGCATATCCTTTAGAGCTGAGAAACACTTCTCACACCCTTCATTCCAGGCAAACTTCACATCCTTGCCTGTAAGTCGTGTCATGGGTTGAGCCAAACTCACTAACCCCTTGACATACTTTCTGTAGTAGCTGGCCAGCCCTAGAAAACTCCTAACCTCAGTAGCATTTTAGGCTGCGGCCAATCTCGTATAGTGTGAACCTTCTCCGGATCTACTGACACGCCCTGATCAGACACAATGTGTCCGAGGAACCCAATGCTCTTCTGCCAGAAACTACACTTGCTTAGTTTGGCAAAGAGTTTCTGTTCCCTCAAACGTCCTAGTACGGCCCTGAGATGCTTCTCATGGTCTTCCTTGTTTCTGGAATATACAAGTATGTCATCTATGAAGATGATTACAAATTCATCCAAGAATGCAGCTGGTGCATTGGTTAGACCAAATGGCATAAACACAAACTCATAGTGGCCATACCTGGTCCGGAACGCCGTCTTCCTGATATCATTAGGCTCAATTGGGATCTGATGATACCCTGAGGCTAAATCAATCTTGGAAAACCATTTGGCCCCTTTGAGCTGATCCAACAGCTCATCAATTCTGGGTAATGAGTACTTGTTCTTCACAGTAACCCTATTCAACCCTCGGTAATCAATACACAGCCTTAAGCTACCATCCTTTTTCTTCACAAAAAGAACTGGTGCTCCCCAAGGCGAGACACTTGGTCGTATGAACCCTTTGTCCAACAACTCTTCCAATTGCTTCTTTAGCTCGGCCATCTCGGCCGGAGCCATACGATATGGACTTTTGGACATTGGGGCCGTCCCTGGTTCTAGTTCTATTATGAACGGGTCAGCCCTATTAGGGGGAATGCCCTGTAGTGCCCGAAACACATCCTCAAACTCTTTAACCAGCGGAATCCCGTCCGGGTCTGTAACACCCGAATCCGACCTCTCGACGAAACTGGACCCATTTGCTACTTAATCAATCCCTTGCTTGTTTGATTCATTTTATGTCTTTCATTTACTAAGTCATGTTCGAATCCGAGGTTCTAAAACAATTGAACAGATAGCACAGCGGAATATAAATGTGTATAAAATGTATTACTTAGAAACATGAGATCCGATACACAACTTCTTAATCGTTTCATAGACAATCACTAGTTCATCCCTAGCATCATCTAACCATACGTTACACAGCCTCTCACTGACCGAGCCTTCACGGCTCCTTGGCTTGACCAGAACCGTCCTTAGTTCCTGAAACCACAACCAGATAAGCATTAATCATAACCGAAAATAGAACTGGTCGATTCTACAATGCTTGGCTTGGTTCCTAGAACATAGATAAACCTCGGACAATATACTTATAAAAATATATAAACCCTGCCTACCGAATCCTAAGTCATTCAACCAACCAACCCTTGACTTAGAATCAGATAGACAGTCCAGAATATATAAACAGAACACACGAACAGTCCGGATCGTCCCGAAGACCAATCCGTCCATCCGGATAGAATCTAGGTGCGACCGGCCTAGATGAAGTCCGGCTCAATGGCCCAACGGACTTTCTTACCTGATCCGGCCTGGGGCCTGGATCCAACGGCCGAGTAAGCCTCACGCCCAATCCGAGTAGGCCAAACGGCCGATCGGACCTTGCGACTCTTACCCTGGCTTAGACGAACCGTGTACTTGTCTCGACGGACAAGACATGGTCTGATCCCTAAGGAACGGACACGACCTGTCTCAACAGGCAACGTTCGGAACATGCACCCCTTCGGTCCTTGGTACCTATTGGTCCTCGTACCTCTTGTCGTCCGTAACGCTTGGTTACTTACACCCTTTGGCAACTCACAACCTTTGGAACTCGTTGATGTGCCGCAGTCCACGGATCATTACATGGAACCAGCTCAGCATGGAGTTCAAGATGTTCTGAACATTTCAACCGAGGTTCATGTTTTTCACCGTGCCAGACTTGACTTGGATCATGCCAGACTTGAGAAAGATCATGCCAGACTTGAGAAAGATCATCCCAGACTTGAGAAAGATCATGCCAGACTTGACTTGGATCATGAGGTTTCACAAAATGATCGAGACTTCTCTGCTTTGGCTCGATTGGCCCATACTGCACGTACCGGCGACCGTACTGATGGACTGATCTACCCTTTTGATCAGTTCACGCACTTTGATCAGCCAAGTTTCACTAAGGCAAGGATCCTTCACCTTTCTGAAGACATAGGACACACTTGGTCCAGTCTGGTTCATGATGCGGACATGGTGGCTCATACGGACAGTCCCACATCCGTCCTTCTCCTTACCGCGGTCCCTGCTTCAGGATACAACGAACCTGGACAGAAGCCGATCAGTCACATTTAATAATCTGTCTTTATGTTGTTTAATGACTAGATCGAGATCTACTTTTCTATTTAATTCCTAGATCTACAAAACACTATAAGTATGAAACTCTTTCATTTTAAAAATTTCAGATATCGATTTTGTCTAAAGTTTGAGTTAAACTCTTTGTTCTTCTTTTAGAACTTGTTCTTAGTTTCTTGGTTAGTCATATCCAAGTAAACACTTCCTCAAATCGTTGGTCTTGTGAGTCATATCAAGCAACAACCAGAGATCCTTCACTTGGTGGTCTTGTGAGTGTTATCAAGAACCATTTGGAGTCGGGAATATCAAAGGCCTTTCCGCAACCTTCGTGCGACCCTTCAATCCATCCAGTTCTCCATCCGGAGTACATATCCAAATCTGATCCATTTGAGTGAGCCGATCTTAGGGTCCTTCAAGTGGTATCAGAGCCGCTCGTTTGGTATCTTCTAAATCATTCATCTTTCTCATCTTCCATTTCTAAATCATAAACACTTCTTCTTCTATCCATCTTGAATCCGGACCCCTCATTACCATCCTCTATCTATAAAAAAAAAGTTTTTCATTTGGGGATTGGTGGTGGAAGAGAAAGCCTGCTGGCTGAGGAGAAATCCAGCCTTTGAGGTGGTTAAAACGGTTTCCCAAAACCAAAATCTCTTATCTTTCTCTCTTTTAAAATTATCTTGTGTTTGCTTGGATTTTGTCCATTGGGATTCTTTGATGTGTTCTTCTTAGAAAATTGAGTAGAAACTTGTGTGTGATCACCTAAATCTGAGAGAAACACTTGAGTGGGTGAGATTAAATACTTGAGAGAGTGAGGTTTTATTTTCTAATTTTGTGTTGAGATTTTCAGGTTATGATGTTTGGTCTTCAAAGGGAAAGTAGCAAGGAGAAATCCCCACAACAAACTATCTCTCAATCTTCATTTAAATATTCTTTGAATAATTTTGATGAGTTTGTTAGTGTGCAAGATATGCCAAACAGGAGGTGCAATGAACCTTTCAAGTCGTCCCAAGGTGAAGCTGATCCAAAGAGACGTTTGCTTCAGTTTGATGTCCAAGAGTTTTGTGATAACTTTGTGGAGGAAGTGGTGAAAACCCTCAAGGACGTCAACTGTGGGAACCAAAATTCACACTGTCGATTTCCGTTTAAATAAGGAAACTAGGAAAACCCTAATTTCCCAGAGGACCCGGATATCTGTTAATTACCACACGTCAAGCAATCAGAACACGAGAATAACAACGATAAAAAAAGAAATCGAAAAGAGAGCAAAGTAGATCTTTATTCCGAATCTGCGTATGAGCGTTACAACAAGGTATAAGCCTGGGCTCGAGAGCTGTCGGCGAGATTCCTAGTTCTAGCAACCCTAAGACGGCTAAACCTAATTGAGTCGCAGCTCGAAATAACAAAAACGGAAAATTGCCTAAATTGCTCTAAGTGCTAAGTTTGCTCTGAAAAAAGTTCTCCCTCTGCTCCTCGTCTAGGACTCCTTATATACTAGCTCCAAGGTCGGTTTACGCTTTTACTCTTCTGCCCTTAAGCCGTCATAGCATAAAAATGGAGATATTCCATTTTTCCGATCTTCACAATTATCTTCAAAACTTCCGTATTTATCCGCGGAAACTTGACATTTATCCTTCCTCGTGGGCCAAGCGTGAACCATGCTGCGGTTCACGGGCTTTGGTTAGGAAAAATCGTAGGATGGGCCTCGAGTCGTGTTTTAGGTCCCTTTGGGCCGTCTTCCGACTCGACACGTTTACTACGAGTTTTCCGCGGTTTATAATCCGCGAAGTTTGATCGATGAATTAGAATAGCGGGAAACATGGACTGAGCTCGCTACGGTCTTCGGGAGATAGCATTCGAAGGTCTGACGAGAATGCAAGGATTGGTGTCGCATCGATGTTCGGAAAGGTTCAATCGCTACACAGCGACCGAACTTTGGCTCGAGCCCGGTCGCTACGTAGTGACCGAGCGAGAAGAGTGCTCGGTCGCTACGTAGCGACCGAGCGGGACGATTGCTCAGTCGCTACGTAGCGACCGAGCTTTGGCTCGAGCTCGGTCGCTACGTAGCGACCGAGCGGGACGATCGCTCGGGCGCTACGTAGCGACCGAGCGGGACGAGCGCTCGGTCGCTACGTAGCGACCGAGCTTTGGCTCAGGTTTGGTTGCTGCATAGCGATCGGACGGCGTGTATACGTGGTGACCGAGCTTGGTTTGTTCGGTTTGAATCCCAAAGGATACTTTTTCGTAAAAACTTCGTATTGGTTTTTTTTACGAAAATTACATCTCTTCTTTTACTATCTCTTTCGGAAATACGATCTCCGAGGATTTTCGGGTGGTAATTCCGTCGTAACCGTTTTTGACCCCAACAGTTAGCCCCCCAGCCCGTTAGGATCATGCATCGTAGGATCCTAGCGTGCGGTTAGGCATGTTTGGCAAGTTAGGCGTGATGGATGGAATTAATATCCGAAAGTCCGAGCTTGAATAGTAAATCCTTATGTCTTATAAGAAGGGAGGTAACTTGTTCCATAATTTTTTCACTTTCTTGTCTTTCTCTAAGATCTTTCTTAAAAAAAAAAACTTTCTATCTTTCTCTCCACCCTTTTCCTCTATTCTCTCAAGAGAAGTGTAAAGATGTCGAGCAAGAAAAAGATTGCGAAAAAGGGTCTTCGTCCGCGAGTCCTTATGAAGAGCTCGTTGTTCCGAAGATGGAGTTCGTGCCTCACTCGGTGCATCCTGCCGAGAACGAGGCATGGTGGGTTGCTCATTATGGCTCGTTGACCCCTCCCAAGGAGAAGCCGTTCCCGGTCCTGGTCCATCGTGGAGTCGAGGAAGAGGATGCAAGTAGGACTACCGACGAGTTTCTCGCGATGATGCGATCGTTCTACCATATCCCGGATGCTGTGGAGTTCCGGGTTCCCCGCCGCGGGGAATGTGCTAACAGCCCCCCGGAGGGTTACTTTACTTGCTATGAGGCGTTCGTAGTGCGTTGTCGCCTATGGTTCCCCATACCCAAATTCTCGTCCGAGTGTTGGATCGTTTCGAAGTTGCGATAAGTCAGTTGACTCCCCTTGCCATTCAGCATCTTATTGGGATCCTGATCCTAAGCTACGAGCATGGCCTTTCCCTTTCCGTCGATCATTATGAAGCGCTTTTGAGGCTTCAACTTGTCAGAGATACGGATAAGCATAGGTTGGTCCCTCGGAAATTTATGTCAGTGGTTAAGAAGTTTATTTCGAACTTCAACTCGTGGAAGAAGTTCTTTTTCTTCGTTCGTATAGACGCTGCATCCGTCGAAGAGAGTTGCATTCCACTGTTCCGGAGGTTGCCGAATGATCGTCCCTTCATCAACCCTTTTGCTCCGTTCCCCGAGGACATCATTTCGGTGAGGGATCTTCTCAGGAATGGTCCCTTCTTCTGGACTTCTTTTACACCGAAGAGGGTTCGGAAGGCACTGAGATTCGTGCAACCCGGTCCTGCTTTGGATGCGGACACAGGAAGCGACTCCGAACCTGACGACCAGAAACCCGTCGAAGCTCCAACGGCTGTGCCGGAGTCGAGTTCTTGGAAGGGAAAAGATGTCGATCTTGGCGACATAGAGTTTTCGATGGATGACTTTATGCTTCCAGGATGGGATCCGAACCTTGCTTACGGCGATGGGAGCGGTTCGAGCGAGGCCCCTGTTCCGGATTTCGATGACTTCTTTGCTGGAATGCCACCGGGTTTCGATGCTCCTCCTCCTACAAAAGAATCGGCGATTGTCCTGTGTATATATGTTTATAACATGTCAATCGATTTTGCAGGGCCTGAGCCTGCTGGGCTCGGCCATTGAGGCGGGCCATAGAGAAGCCATGGTCTACCGCTTTAAAGCGGAGAAAGCGGAGCGGGATCTCGCTCGCGTGCAAGGCGAGATGCTGGAGCGAGAGGCGCAACTTACTCGTGACCATGCGCGGGCTGTTCGTAAAGCGGAGAGGAAAGGCAAAAGAGAAATCGTCGAGGTGATGAAGACTCGCGCATCTCAATTCCAGGTTGAGTATGGGAACCTCAAGAATGCCTTTACCTCGGTGGGTGACTTTCGCGAGTGCCGCGGTTCGGTCGGAAGTCTTTGGAGGACGCGAGCCGATGACTATGTGTTTGAAGAGGAAATGAGCTTGATGAAGAATGGGATGAGTGAACGTGCCCATGCTGAGGCGCTTATCCCTCCGATTGACGAGAAGATTCAAGGGTTCTGGGATTCCATCCCGGTTTCCCCTGATACCGAGGAGGTTCCGACCGGGTTTCCCGATGGTGGCGAGGAAGTGGATCGTCCCGCGGATGCGTTCGGCGCTTCGTTGTCCGGGGACTTTGACTTTGGATTATGAGGGGCGGATTAGTTATCCTTTTATCTGTTTTCGGCCAAGTGTGGCCCTTTGAATTTGGATTTTGTTTAGGCCTAGATGGCCGTATTTGTATTTACCGGGACTGGCCGTTGGTGGCTTTGAATCCCTTGCCGCTTTACGCGGTTTATTTATATGATAAATGTTTTGTTTCGAGTTTTCCTGAGTAGGGTTGAAGTAAATACGAGTTGTCGTCTCGTATTTAGTTCTGATTAGACGTTCAATCTGTTGGTTCGTTCGTGATTTTCGTAAAAATTTACTTATCTTTACGATTTTCGAGAACATTGAGATATGAACGGAGAGACATGGTTTAGGATCTCGTATCTTTTAGATATCATGCCTTGAGATGTTTGAGACCAGAGCGTTGGGTTTAGGGCAAGACCTAGGTTTACTTTCGGTTAAGGTTTGTGCGGTGACTAGCCGGCTATCGTTTTTCCTGTTGCGATTTCTTCCTGACTCGCACCGATTTAAAGTCCGCGATATATTCTCGGCTTATATGACTTGTATGGTACGAATCGAGCATCTTCTCAGAATCAACTGGAAGTGCTAAACCAAAATTTCGGATTTTTGTTGTAGCGCGCTTTTGTCCTTGTGCTGGACGTTTTTAAAGATCAAAAGAGTGATCGGATTGCGTTTGTTTAAGACGGCTGGCGTGTTCGTCGGGGCCAATCGACGAACGGGATGTAAGGTTTTTGGTGGTCGCGTTCGGACAATTTGTTAGCATTGTCCTCGAATTTTAACTTTTGCGACGTCTCGCAGTTATTTCGAGGATTATACGTATATTTTTGCGTGTTTGAAAGATGATAATCTTTACGATTTTTGGGCCGGAAGGGGCCGCAGACAAGAGTCTTAACGTTTTCAGGCGTGTCCTGAAAGTTTCTTTTGTGTTTTACTGAAGCGTAAACGTTTTCGATAAAAAGGACAACGTATATTGTAGTAAAAGTTTTTGAAGTTTCTAAAAACTCGATTACAATAATGAAGATTTTTCTAAGTGGGAGTATACGAGTATACGCACCCACTCCCCCCCCTTTTTAGAGAGGGGGATAGCTGAACTCGTCTTTTGACGAGCTGCCTACGTACCCCTTTCGAGGATCAAGCCATCTCGTAGTTCTGTTTCATGCCGCGAGTGTTCTTACTCGGCGGTAGATGTCGCGATGTCCGCCTTGACCGTGTCGATCGTGGCTGGGTTGACGCTATTTTCCGGATGTTCCGGTTGAGTTGTCGCGTGGGCTTCGGATTTATGTCGAGCTTCGACGTCCGATGCGTTTGCGTCGATAGACGATTTTACTTTGTCTTCTCCTGGGGCGCTTTTGGCTGAAGATCGATCTATCTTCGCGCGTTTGCCGTTTGCGGAAGCCGTGATTTGCCTTAACTTATGCTCCGCGAGGAAGCATAGTCGCGACTGTTTTTGGCATCCCCAGATGGCCGCGACTCCGCTCGGCGTTGGGAACTTGAGACCCAGGTGGTAAGTTGACGGAACTGCCTGCATGGCGTTGGCCATGGGGTTCCCATGATCACGTTGTAGATAGCGGGATGATCGACTACCGCGAATTCGACGATTTTTGTGATCTCCTTGGCCATGACTGGCAATTGGATTGATCCGAGAGTCATCGACACTTCGCCTGAAAAACCCGTGAGTGGTTTTGGCGTCGGAATT
Organism: Brassica napus; assembly: GCF_020379485.1. Taxonomy (NCBI): domain Eukaryota; kingdom Viridiplantae; phylum Streptophyta; class Magnoliopsida; order Brassicales; family Brassicaceae; genus Brassica; species Brassica napus. The sequence goes on from NW_026014603.1 coordinate 21,023, forward strand.
ACTTTTCCGAGTTTGATACTCATCCGCTTGAGAGTGTCGCGGAAGATTACGTTGACCGTGCTTCCCGTGTCGACGAGTACCCTTCCGACTTCTAAATCTCGTATGACGAGATCTATGACGAGCGGGTCGCAGTGAGGTTGGTCGATACCGCCGGCTTCTTCCTCTGTGAAGGTGATCGAGCAACTTTGGCCGTCTCGTGGCGGAGACCATGTAGGCCAATTTGCACTTGATTCTGCCTTCCGTTGGTAAGCCTTGATGGCCGACACGGTATCGCCGCAGTATTGTGATCCTCCGATGATCATATTGACTCTGCGACGATTGTTATCGTTCCCTTTGTCATCCGGCCTCCTACCGCGTTTATCCCCAGGTTGGTTTCGTTGAGGGGATTTTTCAGCGGGCGGATTTCTATCCGTCTTTGGAGGGCGATCGGAATCGAGGATGAGATCCTTGACGCTAGTTACTTCCGAAAGCTCTCCAGCGAGTAGCTTCGCGGCCAGTCTTGCTCCCAAGACTTTGCAATTGGTCGTGGAGTGTCCTCGGGATTGGTGGAACTCGCAGAAGGTGTTTTCGTCATACCCTTGATTGCGAGTCCATGTGTTGCCCGTGGTCCGGCCTTGATCCGAATTGATCGCATAGTTATGCGCCCCTTGGAGATCTTCCCCCTCGTGATGGACTTATTTGTCGTTACGAGAGTTCTTCTTTTTCCCCTTCGGATCTGCGTCTTTCGAGGATGGTCTCGCCGGCTTATGTTTTTGCGATAAGACTTTCGTTTCTTCCTCGACTATGATGTAGTCCGTTGCTTTGTGGAGGGCGTCCTGGATCGTTCGCGGTTTGTCGAGAGTTATCCATTTTCTGAATTTCGACTTGTACCAGAGCGTCTTTCTCAGCGCGTCGATGGCCACTTTGTCGCTTATCCCGCTGACCCTGGACATTATCAGTTTGAACCGACTGATAAACTCGCGGAGGGGTTCGTCTTCCCTCTGGGAGAGACTCCATAAGTCAACATCGGAGGTTTCTCTGTCTATGAATACAGAGTACTGTTTGAGAAATTCCGATGCGATCTGTCGAAAACTCCCGATGGTGTTGCGACGAAGGCGTGCGAACCATTCGAGCGCTGCTCCTTCAAGATTTTCGACGAACAGGCGGCAATAGCCGGCATCTTTTTCGCCGTCCTTCAGTCTTGCTCTTCCCATCGCGATGTGGAAAGCCTGAAGGTGCGCTTTTGGATCGGCCGTACCATCGTACTTCGGTACTTTGATCTTTCCCGGATCGGACACCCTCATGTCCGAAATGCGACTGGTAAAGGGGGTCTTTCGAACTCCTTCTAGCAGTCGATCGATCTCGGGGGCAGCACTAGTAGCATGATGGATTTGAGACTTTACGGCTCTCACTTCTGCCGCAGTCTTGGTGATGTAGTCGCGAAGATCGCGGATATCCGATGTCTCGTCAGTAGATTTCCGAGCCTGTCGGCGTTTACTGCGAGTGAGCTCAGTTTGCCTTTCGGCCAGCTCCTCTTGTTCGTTCCAATAGGCGACTTCTTCTTCTTCCGTCATTGGTTTTTCGAACGGGGAGCCTTCCCGAGCGGATTGGCTTCTGGTCCTTCTTGGATGTCTGTCGACATCCTCGTCGGTGTCGTTGGAGACATCGCTAGGATCCAGGTCAATGTGTTCGGCTTCTTTATCCTCCGAGTCCTTTGCAGGGGGCGGAAGATTTTCAGGGTTCCCCTTTTCGACGGGAGATTTCTCGCTAGGGTTTTGACCGGAAGGTCGTTCCCGCGCGAGTCCTGCTCTATCGAGTGGGGTGGCGAAGTCGAGCCTCTTCCCGCGGATTTTGGTGGTTCCGCGGGGACGGATAGCTTGGGTCCTTGCCGTTAAGGTTTCAACCTGTTTGGTTAAGGTATTCACGAGCTTATCCTGTTCTTCCGACCTTTTCTCATAGGTGGCGAACATCTTTTTGAACTCCTCGAGCGTCGCGGCGTTGGCTTGCGCGTTGGCCGCGGATACGTCCGCTACTGGAGTGTGGAGATCGGTGCCGCTGCCTCCATTAAGAGGAGTTTGCACGTTATCCGCGTCGTTGGTTGACATGTCAGATTGTGTGTGGCTTTTGCGGGTTAGATTGATCCGTAAGTCCCCCTCCTTCTAGCGCCAAACTGTGGGAACCGAAATTCACACTGTCGATTTCCGTTTAAATAAGGAAACTAGGAAAACCCTAATTTCCCAGAGGACCCGGATATCTGTTAATTACCACACGTCAAGCAATCAGAACACGAGAATAACAACGATAAAAATAAGAAATCGAAAAGAGAGCAAAGTAGATCTTTATTCCGAATCTGCGTATGAGCGTTACAACAAGGTATAAGCCTGGGCTCGAGAGCTGTCGGCGAGATTCCTAGTTCTAGCAACCCTAAGACGGCTAAACCTAATTGAGTCGCAGCTCGAAATAACAAAAACGGAAAATTGCCTAAATTGCTCTAAGTGCTAAGTTTGCTCTGAAAAAAGTTCTCCCTCTGCTCCTCGTCTAGGACTCCTTATATACTAGCTCCAAGGTCGGTTTACGCTTTTACTCTTCTGCCCTTAAGCCGTCATAGCATAAAAATGGAGATATTCCATTTTCCCGATCTTCACAATTATCTTCAAAACTTCCGTATTTATCCGCGGAAACTTGACATTTATCCTTCCTCGTGGGCCAAGCGTGAACCATGCTGCGGTTCACGGGCTTTGGTTAGGAAAAATCGTAGGATGGGCCTCGAGTCGTGTTTTAGGTCCCTTTGGGCCGTCTTCCGACTCGACACGTTTACTACGAGTTTTCCGCGGTTTCTAATCCGCGAAGTTTGATCGATGAATTAGAATAGCGGGAAACATGGACTGAGCTTGCTACGGTCTTCGGGAGATAGCATTCGAAGGTCTGACGAGAATGCAAGGATTGGTGTCGCATCGATGTTCGGAAAGGTTAATCGCTACACAGCGACCGAACTTTGGCTCGAGCCCGGTCGCTACGTAGCGACCGAGCGAGACGAGTGCTCGGTCGCTACGTAGCGACCGAGCTTTGGCTTGAGCTCGGTCGCTACGTAGCGACCGAGCTTTGGCTCGAGCTCGGTCGCTACGTAGCGACCGAGCGGGACGATCGCTGGGTCGCTACGTAGCGACCAAGCTTTGGTTCGAGCTCGGTTGCTACGTAGCGACCGAGCGGTCGCTACGTAGCGACCGAGCTTTGGCTCAGGTTTGGTTGCTGCATAGCGATCGGGCGGCGTGTATACGTGGTGACCGAGCTTGGTTTGTTCGGTTTGAATCCCAAGGGATACTTTTTCGTAAAAACTTCGTATTGGTTATTTTTACGAAAATTACATCTCTTCTTTTACTATCTCTTTCGGAAATACGATCTCCGAGGATTTTCGGGTGGTAATTCCGTCGTAACCGTTTTTGACCCCAACATCAACCAGACCCATAAGAAGAGCATATCCACACGTGAACCTGTAGCTGAGCCATCCTTATTCATCAGCAAGAAATCCAAACGTAAATCTGACATCCATGTTGAGGAGTTGAAAGATTTTTCAGATTCTTTACCCATCTATGATGAATATGATGAAGAGCCAATTGAAAGCTTGTTTTCTTGTGAGAAAAATTGTGATCTTCCTTCTCTTGAACCTGAGTTTGTAACTGATATTGAACATGCAATTGTAGAACTAACCATTTTGCAACCGGAGCATCCGAGTAGTCTTGTTTTCTTTCCACAGGTTTTGGAGGAAGAGCCACTAGATTTACCACATCAAGGACCATGTCTTGACACTAGGATATTTTTTGATGAAGATCAAGATCCTATCTTTGATGAGGAGGATGAACCTGGTCCAGTCTTTGATGAAGAAGCAACAAACATAACATCCATCGCTATGGAGAGCCATCTTTGCTTTGATCCCGACACAACTCCTGCCCCTTTGTCTTTTGAACTTCAAGCGCACTTGTTTGTTTTGAGTATCCAGGAAAGACAGGTTGAGCCTCTGAGAAATGAAAGCATTGACCGTGCCCAACAGCCTGAGATTTGGAGAAGCTTTGTTGTCCAAACCGGCTACCTTGGAGATACCAGCGACAGGGGTTCAGTCAAAAACGGATATCTCAACATTCAGAAAGTCTTTTGTCATGAATTCAATTTCAAAGGAAATCCAACTCACCAAGGATTCACTGAGGATTGGAATCACTTGAAAAGCATCACGGAGGAAGGAGTTATGAATTTTCCAAACCGGAGATTCTCCAGTCCGTCTATCCTCGAGTACCAGACTTCTAAAGGAGATTCAGGCTCAAGAAAGGAGCGGCCTAAGCCAAAACCGATCCTCAACGAACCAAAGGTCTTTCCTCAGTCAACCTCCTGTCCAAACCAAAAGCACTGTAAGGATCATGGGTTGATTGTCTCTGCTCATCTTGAAAATGTTTTAAAACCGAGAATTTCTAAGCAAAAACAAATCTTACTTGGTTGAAAAACGTTTTGCTTAAACATTTTCTTGAATTGTTTTCATTGAGCTGTGCTTTGAAAGATATTTGGTTTAAGAAAAGGAATGAACCAAAATTGCTTAGGCCAAAAAATCAATTTGATTTCATTCATGATGAGGATAGAGAAACCCTTTGATTATTTCTTTCGCAGATTTGATGTGGTTTCTCTAGTTGTTTTGAATGAACATGATAAGCATGATCAGTTTCCAAGGAGAGCAAGCACTGGTGAATGCCTAAGGACTTGTGTTCGTGGAACATGGAACCGCACATACCTGAGGGAAACGAGTTCAAACATCCAAAGAAGTTTCTGTCCAAACTTTTCATTCATTGAATTTTCCATGAATTTTAAATCCTTTGTATCTGATTTATTCGCTTTTGATACATGTACAATGGATTTGAGGACAAATCCTTTTGAAGAGGGAGGGAATGATGTGCCGCAGTCCATGGATCATTACATGGAACCAGCTCAGCATGGAGTTCAGGACGTTCTTAACATTTCAACCGAGGTTCATGTTTTTCACCGTGCCAGACTTGACTTGGATCATGCCAGACCTGAGAAAGATCATGCCAGACTTGAGAAAGATCATCCCAGACTTGAGAAAGATCATGCCAGACTTGACTTGGATCATGAGGTTTCACAAAATGATCGAGACATCTCTCTTTTGGCTCGATTGGCCCATACTGCACGTACCGGCGACCGTACTGATGGGCCCATCTACCCTTTTGATCAGTTCATGCACTTTGATCAGCCAAATTTCACTATGGCAAGGATCCTTCACCTTTCTGAAGACATAGGACGCACTTGGTCCAGTCTGGTTCATGATCCGGACATGGTGGCTCATACGGACAGTCCCACATCCGTCCTTCTCCTTACCGCGGTCCATGCTTCAGGATACAACGAACCTGGACAGAAGCCGATCAGTCACATTTAATAATCTGTCTTTATTTTGTTTAATGACTAGATCTAAATCTAGATCTACTTTTCTATTTAATTCCTAGATCTACAAAACTCTATAAGTATGAAACTCTTTCATTTTAATAAATCAGAAATCGATTTTGTCTAAAGTTTGAGTTAAACTCTTTGTTCTTCGTTTAGAACTTGTTCTTAGTTTCTTGGTGAGTCATATCCAAGTAAACATTTCCTCCAATAGTTGGTCTTGTGAGTCATATCAAGCAACGACGAGAGATCCTTCACTTGGTGGTCTTGTGAGTCATATCAAGCACCATTTGGAGTCGGGAATATCGAAGGCCTTTCCGCAACCTTCGTGCGACCCTTCAATCCATCCAGTTCTCCATCCGGAGTTCATATCCAAATCTGATCCATTCGAGTGAGCCGATCTTAGGGTCCTTCACTCGTGACCTTTGGTAACTCACAACCTTTGGTAACTCATGACCTTTGGCCACTCGTGCCTCTTGGGACATGACCAACCGTTTAGCCCAACCGCCCAGTCTATGGTGCGATTCAAACCGACCGTCTAACCAACCAACGTTTAGGTTAGCGGTTTGGTTATGACCGGCCAAGTCTAGGGATGTGTCCCTTGGACTGAACCAACACAACCCTTCGTGTATAATCAGAAAGAAGAGAAAGGGCCGGATAGAAACAAGAAGAGGAGAAGCGGTTAGGTCTAATGGACCGACCAGAGCAGCAGTGCGATCACAAGGACCGTCTGTTTGGTCTGATGGAGCCATAGCCCACCACGTACCTTCTGAACTGTGTCAGGGTTCTCCATGCTTTTCTCCTGCTCTCGGTCTCCCATTCTTGATCGGAGGTTGCTTCACAAACGATCAGATCACCGGAAACCTAACCACCACACAATCGGCCTTGCTTTGGCCGGAAACTCTCTCTCTCTCTACGATTTCTCTGAGTATTTTTACTCTGGATTGGATGAATGAAATCGACAGAGAGGACCCCATATTTATAGAAAACGAGGGGGTAAGTCTTGCCCCACGAACAGGCATGACTGGCCAGCGGATGGGCACAATCGGCCAAGGGTTACACCCTCTCGGCCGCATGCGTCCCTTCGCCAATACAGCATGGGTATGGGTCGGACAGAGGCCCAAGGCCTTACCCAATCCCTCTGGACTTAGCCCACGGCCTTGTCCCAAGCCCCAACAGTCCATGGCCTCATGGCCGGACCCCCATGGCCCGCCAGTGGCCCGGACCTGGACCATCAGACCGAAACCCGAACAGTCCGTCCAGCTGAGATGAGCTGACTCCCAGCTGCCTCAGGTGAGTGAGCTAGTAGTTCAGCTAGTGGAGCTGACTTAGAAGTGGCCGAGCTGGAGTGAGCTTAACCTAACTCCGTTGAGCTGGTCGAGCTACTTGTTCCATCCGTCAAGCTACCGTCTTACTCGTCCTAGCTGACTCTCGACTTGTATAAGGTTAAGTCTAAGTTTCTTTACGTCCTTAACCTTCTTATCTGGCTGACTATTACGTTTCGTCGAACCATGGCCGTCCCAATGATCCTATTCAGGATCCGGGATGTTACAAGTCTCCCCCACTAACAATGGATTCGTCCTCGAATCCAAGTCATGTGTTTCATCCAACATAAACTGGTCAAAACATTTTTAAAACTCGGCCTTCATCCTGGCCTCCGTCTCCCAAGTGGTCTCTTCTCAACCATTACAATCCCAAATGACCTTGACCATCTGGATTGTTTTCTTTCTCATTGCTTTTTCCATCCTATCTACGATCCGAACCGGCCTTGTTTCAAAAGTTAGATTTGTACCTAGATCAGATGGTATTTCTGGTATTAAGACGTCCTGATCCGTCAAGCACTTCCGGAGTTGGGAGACATGGAATACGTTATGGAAGGCTTTCATCTCGGATGGTAAGTCCAACTTATATGCCACACTACCCACTCGTTCTATGATTCTGAACGGACCTAGGTATCTTGGATCTAATTTCCTTCTACCAGAAATTCACACTCTACCTTTAAAGGTAATCATTTTGAGATAGACCATATCACCCACTGCAAACTTCAGTTCTTTCCTTCGTTTGTCAGCGTAATGTTTTTGTCTGTCCTGTGCGGCCCTCATCTTGTCCCGCACGGACTTGATCTTCTCCGTGGTTTCCTCCATGATTTCGGGGCCTATCATGCTGCGCTCCCCCACTTGGGTCCAGCATAACGGTGTCCTGCATGGTCGTCCATACAAAGCTTTGTATGGCGACATGCCTATACTGGAGTGGAAGCTGTTATTGTAGGAGAACTCCACTAACGGCAAATTCTGTTCCCAGGAATCACCCCAATCGAGAACACATGCTCGAAGCATATCCTCCAGCGTCCGTATAGTTCTTTCTGACTGCCCATCCGTTTGGGGATGATAAGCCGTACTCATGTTCACTCTTGTTCCTAAAGCTTTCTGAAAAGCTTGCCAGAAGTGAGAAGTGAACTTTGAATCTCTATCTGAAACTATACTTGAGGGTACTCCGTGTAGCCTCACAATCTCGTCAAAGTACTTACTCACAATCCGGTCGACTCCATCAGTCTTTTTGATGGCCAGGAAGTGGGCAGACATGGTCAGTCGATCCACTATTACCCAGACAGCATCAATCCTATTCCTGGTCGTGGGAAATCCTGTCACGAAATCCATCGTGATGTGATCCCACTTCCATTCCGGAATAGGTAGGCTCTGAAGCAGTCCACTCGGAACTTGTTGTTCGGCCTTGACGAGTTGACAAGTAGGACACTTGCCAACCCATTCGGCCACATCGACCTTCATCCATATCCAATGATAGTATTGTCTGAGATTATGATACATCTTGGTCACTCCAGGATGGATCAAGAATCTAGACTTGTGAGCTTCCCTAAGGATCTCGTCCTTTAAACTCCTATCATTGGGTACGCTGATCCGACCATGAACTAAGATTGTACAGTCCTTTGCGATTTGATACTCAGTCAGGTCGTTCCGAGCAACCGTCTTCAGGTTCTCGTCCTGATCTTGGGCCGCTCGGATCCGGGTAAGTAGGTCGGCTCTATGCAACGCCTCTAAACCAGGTGGTCCATCCGTTCCGTTCAAAGCATTTAAATGAACGAAGTGTTCGACCTCATCCGGCTCGTCCGTTCCGCTTCCGAGCGCGACGTCTTCTCGCTTCCAGCTCAAGGCGTCGGCCACAAGGTTAGCCTTACCCGGATAGTAAGTGATGTCTAGGTAGTAGTCGGCCAAGAACTCCATCCACCTCCTCTGCCTTAAGTTTAACTCAGGCTGGGTGAATATATACTTCAGATATGGTCCGTAAATATCTGGACTTTGGCCCAATATAAATATGATCGCCAAATCTTTAAGGCGAATACTACCGCAGCCATTTCAAGGTCATGGGTGGTAGTTTCCCTCATGTTTCTTCAGCTGCCTTTATGCGTAGGCAATGACCTTCCCATGTTGAGTCAACACGCAACCGAGTCCAGTGATGGACGCATCCGTGTAGACCACATAAGGTTGGTCTGCCTCCAGAAGAACCAGGACGGGTGCGCTAGTCAGCATATCCTTAAGTGCGGATAAACATCTCGTACACTCATCAGACCATGTGAACTTAAAGTCCTTCCCAGTCAACCATGTCATAGCTTGAGCCAAGCTTGCAAATCCCTTCAAAAACTTTCTATAGTAACCTGCCAGCCCTAGGAAGCTTCTAACTTCTGTGGTACTGCATGGTCGGGGCCAATCCTTGACTGCCCTGATCTTCTCTGGATCCCCTGAGACGCCCTGGTCAGAAACAATATGACCGAGGAACCCAATACTCTTTTGCCAAAAACTGCACTTGCTGAGTTTAGCAAAAAGTTTGTGCTCTCGTAATCGTTCCAGCACGGCTCTCAAATGTTTCCGATGAGATTCCTCGTCCTTGGAGTAGATCAGGATATCATCAATGAAGATGATCACTGATTCATCCAAGAAGTCCCGGAACACGCTATTCATTATTTTCATGAATGCAGCAGGTGCATTGGTCAGACCGAACGGCATCACTACGAACTCGTAATGGCCGTACCTGGTCCTGAATGTCGTCTTCCTAATCTCGTTTGGCTCGATAGGAATCTGATGATATCCCGAGGCCAAATCGATTTTAGAAAACCACTTAGCTCCTTTCAGCTGATCCAACAGCTTGTCTATCCTGGGTAATGAGTATTTGTTCTTAACAGTTACCCTGTTCAACCCTCGATAGTCGATGCACAGACGCATGCTACCATCCTTCTTTTTCACAAAGAGGACTGGTGCACCCCAAGGGGAGCTACTTGGCCGTATGAACCCCTTGTCAAGCAATTCTTCCAATTGCTTCTTTAGCTCGGCCATCTCGGCCGGAGCCATTCGATACAGACTCTTGGACAGCGGAGCTTTCCCTGGTTCCAGCTCAATCAGAAAGGGATCGGACCTATCAGGGGGGACACCCTGTAGCGCCTGAAACACATCCTGGAACTCGGACACCAACGAATCCTCGCGTGGGTCTAACAGAAAACCAGAACTGTCAGGCTCTGTAGTTGTAATTGTAGCCAAGAATGACTGACAACCCTGTTCCAGCATCCGAATTGCTCGAACTTCTGAAACCACTACTTTCTCTTGAGCCTGACACAGACCTTGGTACTCTATCGGGTGAAGTCCATTCTACAATTGCACACGACCCTTATGGAAATCGAGAGTGGCTCGGTACTTTCCCAACCAATCCATACCGAAGATCACTTCTTGATTCTTTAGGTGGACACATACCAGATTCACAGGGAAGACCTTTCCCTGGATCTGTACTGGGATATTCGACATGAGACCTAGTGAGTTCATGGCTTGCCCACCGGCCGCCCTCACTATCCCAAAATTATCACCAGCATCCAGACAGAAAAGACCCTTTCCGACCAGTCCCGGACTCACAAAACTATGTGTAGCCCCTGTGTCGAAAAGCACGTGGGTTTTTACCCCACCGACCATGAGGGTTCCTATCAGAGACCCCCATCAGAATCCCCTAGACCATTCTAGGTTCCATACCAAGCATTACTACTTGAATGTAAAAAGATAAATTTAGAAATTACCAGAGATCGAATCAAAAGATCCGGAAGCTCCGTTGTTTCGTGACAGTTCATAGCGTTGGGACGCCTTGCCTGAGTCTCCATTGCTCTTTCCCTGACTTCCTTGCAGCTTGGGACACTCCGATTGGAAATGTCCTTGCTGGCCACAATGGAAACAAGTCATCGTGCTGCTTCTACCAGACGGGTTCGGTCGAGGACAGTTTTGGAACACGCAGGTCGCCCACCAGAGGTCCTACCTCCGTCCGCCTGGTCCCATTTTCTCTTTTTATCATTAGTCTTGCCCAATGGGCCAGACTGTGGCTTAGCCTTAATCTTAGCTTCTTCAGCCAAGTTAGACTCCAGCAAAGCCACCCGTTCCACCAGTTCTCCGACGGTGTTGAAAGTGCAGATCGAGCAGTGGGTCTTCATTTCCGGCCTTAGGCCTCGGATGAACCTACGGACCTGGACTGACTCGTCATCCAGCTCTCTTCCAACGAACCGTCAGAGTCGGTTGAACTCTTCTTCGTACTCCCGTACGGTCCTGCGGCCTTGGACCAAATCTAGAAACTTAGCTTCCAGACAATCCCAAGCCTCAGCAGGAAAGTATTTGCGGTTAATTCAACTTCAAAATCCGCAAAAATTGTGAGACTTCCATTGGTGCGCTTGTCAACTGCAAGCCACCAATTATGCGCGTCCCCTTCCAGGAAGTGAACCGCAATGTCTCGTCTGTAATCATCTGGACAGCGAGTTGATTGGAAGATTCGGACCAGCCTACTCCTCCACTCATCTGCCACAACAGGGTCGGTACTACCTGAGAATTGCTTTGTACCCAATCTGGATAGATGTTGAAGCAAACTCAGATAGTCAACCTTCTTTACAGACCTTTCCGGTGGATCGATCTCGATCACCTCAACCGCGTCCACAGCTGGACCCGTAGCATTAGGTGTAGCCGTAGCTAAAGGTGTAGCTTGACCAACTGATGAATTCACTAGTGGAGTGAACAGCTGAGTCATAGCCGCCACCTGGTTACCCATTACTTTCATGGCCTCTAACAAGTCCTCTCAGGACAGTGCTGCGGGCATGTTGGCCGTTCCCTCGGCCCTTTTCTCACGCTGCACACCATCACTGTTAGCGTTCGAGGATTCTACTTCCTCGTCACTTTCCTGATGTTGCGGACCTTCTGGTTGCGTTCCCGTAAGATTGGCCTGGTCAGTCGGTAACACATCCCCGGTGTTAGTCACAGCCGGCTCGGTTGGTAACCCGGACGTATTAGATCCTTCCGCGGCCGCTTGACTTGACTGACCGGCCATTTTCTTATTCCTTTGGGTCATTCCCGATTTGCTTTTCCCAGCCTAAGGATTCAGACATTGTTAGTAAAACATATACATAACATAACCGAGACAATTAATCCCTAGACCTAACTATCAAACCTCACCATGAGACTGAAGCAGCTAGCTGCGTGTGTGTGGACTACATAACCCAACTATCCTAGAATCAAGCATTCTCTGATACCAACTTGTAACACCCGAATCCGGCCTCTCGACGAAACTGGACCCGTTTGCTACTTAATCAATCCTTTGCTTGTTTAATTCATTTTAACTCTTTCATTTACTAAGCCATGTTCGAATCTGAGGTTCTAAAAAAATTGAACAGATAGCCCAACGGAATATAAATGTATATAAAATGTATTACTTAATCGTTTCATAGACAATCACTAGTTCATCCCTAGCATCATCTAACCACACGTTACACAGCCTCTCACTGACCGAGCCTTCACGGCTCCTTGGCTTGACCAGAACCATCCTTAGTCCTGAAACCACAACCAGATAAGCAATAATCTTAATCGAGAATAGAACTGGTCGATTCTACAATGCTTGGCTTGGTTCCTAGAACATAGATAAACCTCGGACATTATACTTATCAAAAGATATGAACCTGCCTACCGAATCCTAAGTCATTCAACCAACCACCCTTTGACTTAGAATCAGATAGACAGTCCAGAATAGATAAACAGAACACACGAACAGTCTGGATCGTCCCGAAGACCAATCCGTCCATCCAGATAGAATCTAGGTGCGACCGGCCTAGATGAAGTCCAGATCAAAGGCCCAACGGACTTCCTTACCTGATCCGGCCTTGGGCCTGGATCCAACGGACGAGTAAGCCTCACGCCCAATCCGGTTAGGCCAAACGGCCGATCGGACCTTTCGACTCTTACCCTGGCTTAGACAAACCGTGTACTTATCTCGACGGACAAGACATGGTCTGATCCCTAAGGAACGGACACGACCTGTCTCAACAGGCACCGTTTGGAACATGCACGCCTTTGGTCCTTGGTACCTCTTGGTCCTCGTACCTCTTGGCGTCTGTAACCCTTGGTTACTTACACCCTTTGGCAACTCACAACCTTTGGAACTCGTGACCTTTGGTACCTCACAACCCTTGGTAACTCGTGACCTTTAGCCACTCGTGCCTCTTGGGACATGACCAAACGTTTAGCCCAACCGCCCAGTCTATGGTGCGATTCGAACCGACCGTCTAACCGACCAGCGTCTAGGTTAGCGGTTTGGTTATGACCGACCAAGTCTAGGGACGTGTCCCTTGGACTGAACCAACACAACCCTTCGTGTATAATCAGAAAGAAGAGAAAGGGCCGGATAGAAACAAGAAGAGGAGAAGCGGTTAGGTCTAATGGACTGACCAGAGCCGCGGTGCGATCACAAGGACCGTCTGTTCGGTCTGATGGAGCCATAGCCCACCATGTACCTTCTGAACTGTGTCAGGGTTCTCCATGCTCTTCTCCTACTCTCGGTCTCCCATACTTGATCGGAGGTTGCCTCACAAACGATCAGATCGCTGGAAACCTAACCACCACACAATCGGCCTTGCTTTGGCCGGAAACTCTCTCTCTCTTTCTTTCTCTTTCTATGATTTCTCTGAGTATTTTTACTCTAGATTGGATGAATGAAATCGACAGAGTGGACCCCATATTTATAGAATACAAGGGGGTAAGTCTTGCCCCACGAACAGGCATGACTGGCCAGCGGATGGGCACAATCGGCCAAGGGTTACACCCTCTCGGCCGCATGCGTCCCTTCGCCAATACCGCATGGGTTTGGGTCGGACAGAGGCCCAAGGCCTTACCCAATCCCTCTGGACTTAGCCCACGGCCTTGTCCCATGCCCAAACGGTCCATGGCCTCATGGCCAGACCCCCATGGCCTGCCACCAGCCCGGACCCGGACCATCGGACCGAAACACGAACAGTCCGTCCAGATGAGATGAGCTGACTCCCAGCTGCCTCAGCTGAGTGAGCTAGTAGTTCAGCTAGTGGAGCTGACTTAGTAGTGGCCGAGCTGGAGTGAGCTTAGCCTAACTCCGTTGAGCTGGTCGAGCTACTTGTTCCATCCGTCCAGCTACCGTCTTACTCTTCCTAGCTGACTCTCAACTTGTATAAGGTTAAGTCTAAGTTTCCTTACGTCCTTAACCTTCTTATCTGGCCATGGAACGCTTGTCTTGATGTCCTTAGACTGACTAGTACGTTTGCTCGAACCATGGCCGTCCCAATGATCCTATTCAGGAACTGGGATGTTACAGGGTCACCAGCCCCTACAACCTCCTTAGTGGCGATTGTGACCAAAAAGGCCTCACAACCCTTCTGAAGCATCCGTTCCACTTGGACTGCTGATATCACTAAGCATCCAGAGGTCGGACGAATACCTTGGAACCTGATCGGGGGTCCACACCCACTCTCAAACTGCACCCTTCCTCTGTGACAGTCCAGAGTGGCCCGGTTCTTTCCAAGCCAGTCCATGCCTAATATCACCTCATGATTCTTAAGGCAGACCACAACCAGATCCATAGGCATAACTCTATCCTGGATCACTATTGGGATATCCTTTACTCGCCCTAATGAATGCATTACCTGCCCACCGGCTGCATTCACTATGCAAGGATCATCCTCTGTTCCCATCTGGAACAACCCTTTTCCGATCATATCTGGGCTCACAAAGCAGTGTGTAGCTCCAGTATCAAACAGTACGTGTGTTTCCACACCACCAATACATAGGGTCCCTACATAAGACCCCCCTTTTCTAATCATCTAATCCATTCTAAGTTTTGTCATGTCCCCGATCCTGGATAGGATCGTCCGGACAGACTTTAGTGCGAGGAGACTTACCAGTCAGGTCAGTGTTGGGGTCTAAAACGGTCACGACGGAATTACCACCCGAAAATCCTCGGAGATCGTATTTCCGAAAGAGATAGTAAAAATAAAGATATAATTTTTGAAAAAAAATAATAACCAATACGAAGTTTTTACGAAGAAGTATCCTTGAAGATTCAAAAGCAAACGAACCAAGCTCGGTCGTTGCGTAACTACCGCACATACACGCTGTCCGGTCGCTACGTTGCAACCAAGTCCGAGCCGATGCCGGTCGCGACGAAGCGACCGAACATCCGACCCGCTCGATCGCTACATAGCGACCAAGCTCAAACAAACGTCCCGCTCGGTCGCTACGTAGCGACCGAGTTCGAGCCAAAGCTCGGTCGCTACGTAGCGAGCGGGCTTGAGCCAAAGTTCGGTCGTTGCGTAGCGATCGAGCTCTTCCGAACATCGATACAACACCAGTCCATGCATTCTCGTCAAACCTTCAAATGCCATCTCCCGAAGACCGTAGCAAGCTCAGTCCATGCTTTCCGCTATTCTAAATCAGCGATCAGACTTTGAGAATTAAAAACGTGTCGAGTCAGAAGACAGCCCAAAAGGACCTAAAATACGACTCGAGGCACATCCTATGATTTCTTAACCAAAAGCCCGTAAACCAGAGCACAGTTTATGCTTGGTCCACAAGGAAGGATAAATGTCAAGTTTCCGCGGATAAATACGGAAGTTTTGAAAATAATTGTGAAGATCGGGAAAAATGGAATATCTCTATTTTTATGCTATGACGGCTTAAGGGCAGAAGAGTAAAAGCGTAAACCGACCTTGGAGCTAGTATATAAGGAGTCCTGCGCGAGGAGCATGGAGGAGAACTTTTTCAGAGCAAACTTAGCACTTAGAGCAATTTAGGCATTTTTCCGTTTTTGTTATTTTGAGCTGCGACTCAATTAGGTTTAGCCGTCTTAGGGTTGCTAGAACTAGGAATCTCGCCGACAGCTCTCGAGCCCAGGCCTATACCTTGTTGTAACGCTCATACGCAAATTCGGAAATAAGATCTTCTTTGCTCTCTTCTTCGATTTCTTATACTTTATCGTTGTTATTCTCGTGTTCTGATTGCTTGACGTGTGGTATTTAGCAGATATCCGGGTCCTCTGGGAAATTAGAGTTTTCCTAGTTTCCTTATTTAAACGGAAATCAACAGTGTGAATTTCGGTTCCCACAGTTTGGCGCTAGAAGGAGGGGGAGTACGGATCAATCTAACCCGCAAAAGCCACATCACACTCAATCAGACATGTCAACTAACGACGCGGATAACGTGCAGACTCCCCTTAACGGAGGTAGCGACACCGATCTCCACACTCCAGCAGCGGACGTATCTGCGGCCAACGCACAAGCCAACGCCGCGACGCTCGAGGAGTTTAAAAAGATGTTCGCCACATATGAGAAAAGGTCGGAAGAACAGGATAAGCTCGTGAATACCTTGACCAAACAGGTTGAAACCTTAACGGCAAGGACCCAAGCAATCCGTCCCCGCGGAACCACCAAAATCTGCGGGAAGAGGCTCAACTTCGCTACCCCACTCGACAGATCAGGAGTCGCGCGGGAATGACCTTCCAGTCAAAACCCTAGCGAGAAATCTCCCATCGAAAAGGGGAACCCTGAAAGTCTTCCGCCCCCTGCAAAGGACTCGGAGGATAATGAAGCCGAACGCATTGACCTGGATCCTAGTGATGTAGTTCTAGCAACCCTAAGACGGTTAAACCTAATTGAGTCGCAGCTCGAAATAACAAAAACGGAAAAATGCCTAAATTGCTCTAAGTGCTAAGTTTGCTCTGAAAAAGTTCTCCTCCATGCTCCTCGCCCAGGACTCCTTATATACTAGCTCCAAGGTCGGTTTACGCTTTTACTCTTCTGCCCTTAAGCCGTCATAGCATAAAAATGGAGATATTCCATTTTTCCCGATCTTCACAATTATCTTCAAAACTTCTGTATTTATCCGTGGAAACTTGAAATTTATCCTTCCTTGTGGACCAAGCATTAACCGTGTTGTGGTTTACGGGCTTTTGGTTAAGAAATCGTAGGATGGGCCTCGAGTCGTGTTTTAGGTCACTTTGGGCCGTCTTCCGACTTGACACGTTTACTACGAGTTCTTTTGATAAAAAATGAATTTTCCGCGGTTTTAAATTCGCAAAGTCTGATCGATGATTTAGAATAGCGGAAAGCATGGACTGAGCTTGCTATGGTCTTCGGGAGATGGCATTTGAAGGTTTGACGAGAATGCATGGACTGGTGTTGTATCGATGTTCGGAAGAGCTCGATCGCTATGCAATGACCGAACTTTGGCTCAAGCCCGGTCGCTATGTAGCGACCAAGCTTTGGCTCGAACTCGGTCGCTACGTAGCGACCGAGCTTTGGCTCGAGCAACTTGGTCCGCCGATCAACCACAACCCATACTGCATCTTTCTTATTCCTGGTCGTGGGAAACCCAGTCATAAAATCCATTGTGATGTGATCCCATTTCCATTATGGTATGGGTAGGTTCTGAAGTAGACCACTGGGAACCTGATGTTCTGCCTTCACCAGTTGACAAGTGGGACACTTAGCCACCCACTCTGCAACATCAGATTTCATCCTCACCCAATGGTAGTACCTTTTCAGATCCCTATACATCTTGTTCAGTCCAGGATGAACTGAAAACTTAGACTTATGAGCCTGTCTCATAATCTCTTCTTTGAGTTCCTTATCATTAGGAACACTGACCCTCCCATTGACCAAGATGGTACCATTGTCAGTTGTCTGGTACTCGGTCTTCTCATTGGCGGCTACCTTCTTTAGATTTTCATCCAGGCCCTGTGCTTGCCTGATCCTGGTCAGGAGATCGGCCTGGTTCACTGCCTCCAACCCCAATGGCTCATCTGAACCAACCAAGGTGTTGAGGTTCAAGGACCTGATCATCCCTTCCAGTTCATCCGCCTCCCTCTCAGATGACACTGCAGCCCTTCTGCCGCTCAAAGCATCAGCCACTAGGTTAGCTTTCCCAGGATGATAAGCTATGTCCAGATCATAATCTGCAACAAACTCCATCCACCTCCTCTGCCTTAAGTTTAACTCAGGCTGAGTGAATATGTACTTCAAGCTCTTATGGTCTGTGAGTATTTGCACCCTGGCACCATAAAGATATGATCTCCATATCTTTAATGCAAATACTACTGCAGCCATCTCCAAATCATGGGTCGGATAGTTACCCTCATGCTTCCTTAACTGTCGGGAAGCATAGGCTATCACCTTCCCATGTTGTGTCAAAACACAACCAAGACCGGTTATGGATGCATCCGTATACACCACATAAGGCTGATCAGCCTCAGGCAACACCAGGACAGGTGCATTAGTCAACATGTTCTTGAGTGCTGCAAAACTTTTCGCACACTCCTCAGACCATGTGAACCTCACGTCCTTGCCTGTCAGCTTAGTCATAGGTTGAGCTATGCTCGAGAACCCCTTGACATATTTCCTGTAATAACCAGCCAACCCTAAGAAGCTTCTAACTTCCGTAGCATTCTTTGGCTGTGGCCATTCCTGGATACATTTGATCTTATCTTGATCCTCCTTTATCAGACACCACATGTCCAAGGAACCCAATGCTCTTCTGCCAGAAACTACACTTGCTTAGCTTAGCAAAGAGCTTCTGTTCTCTCAGGCGGCCCAACACCGCCCTAAGGTGTCTTTCATGGTCCTCCTTTGTCTTGGAATACACGAGTATATCATCAATGAAGATGATCACAAACTCGTCCAAGTATTCCCTGAAGATGTCGTTCATCATCTTCATGAATGCAGCAGGTGCATTGGTCAGTCCGAACGGCATAACCACAAACTCATAGTGGCCATACCTAGTTCGGAACGCTGTCTTCCTCACATCATCTGGTGCAATGGGGATCTGATGATACCCAGAGGCCAAGTCAATCTTGGAGAACCACTTGGCTCCACGGAGTTGATCCAACAACTCATCAATCATGGGTAAAGGGTACTTGTTCTTCACAGTCACCCTGTTCAAACCCCTATAATCAATGCACAACCTAAAGCTACCATCCTTTTTCTTAACAAATAGGACTGGTGCTCCCCAAGGTGATACACTAGGGCGTATGAACCCCTTCTCAAGGAACTCCTCAAGTTGCTTCTTCAGCTCTGCCATCTCAGCTGGTGCCATTCTATATGGACTTTTTGATAATGGGGCCGTTCCAGGTTCCAATTCAATGATGAATGGGTCAGCCCTATCAGGGGGAATGCCCTGTAGTGCCCCAAACACATCCTGAAATTCCCGAACAAACGGTATACCCTCTGGGTCACAGGCCCCTACAACCTCATCAGTGTAAATGGTAGCCAAAAAGGCCTCACAACCATTTCCAAGCATCCGTTCTACTTGGACTGCTGAAACCACCAAACTACAAGAGGTTGGCTTGATTCCTTGGTACTTAATCGGGGGTCCAAACTCGTTCTCAAGTTGCACCCTTCCCCGGTGACAATCTAGAGTTGCCCGATACTTTCCCAACCAGTCCATGCCCAAGATAACTTCATGATGCTTGAGGGGGACAACAATCAGATCGATAGGCATCGGCCTATCCAAGATCACCACAGGGATGTCCTTAACCAGACCGAGTGAGTTCATAACTTGCCCTCCGGCCGCACTCACTCGTTCAGGACCATCCCATGTTCCATACTGGAACAAACCTTTTCCTATCATACTTGGACTTACAAAACTATGTGTAGCTCCAATATCAAATAATGTGTGTGTTTCCACACTACCAATACTTAAGGTCCCTACACAAGACCCATCAAAGTATATCTATCCATCCTAGGTTCCATACCATGCAATTCTACTGGAATTGTAAAAGTAGTAGTCTAGAATGTTACCAGTGATCGCTTGGAAAGGCTGAGTCCCATCCACATCCTTGGATTGCTCATACACACGAGGTGTTGAGGTCTGGCCTCGTCCCTGGACTGGCCTGCTAGCCTCTCCACGTCCCTTACTTTGGTTGCCTTGCAACTTAGGGCAATCCCTGCGGTAGTGGCTCTTCTGGCTGCAGTGGTGACAGGTCCTGGACTCACCCAACGGGCTTGGACAATCCTTGGCTGAGTGATCCATCTTACCACATCGAGTACAGGCACCCATGGCCTTCCAGCACTCTCCACCGTGGTATCGACCACACTTAGGGCACTCTGACATACCACTTGAGGTTTTACCCTCCTCGGTCGAGTCCCTCTTCCTCTTCTTGTCACCACTCTGACACGAGGATACCACCAAACTCTTCAGCTTCTGCTTACCCTCCTCGGTGAGGTTGGTCTCCTGCAAGGCCATCCTCTCAACCAACTCAGAAACCGTGTGGAACTTACAAACAGAACAGTAGGTTCGAAGTTCCACCCTTAGGCCTCGGATGAACCTTCGGACTTGAACCTTCTCATCCTCCAGTTCTCTTCCCACATACCTCCTGAGTCGGTTGAACTCTTCTTCATACTCACGAACAGTCCTCCGTCCCTGAGTCAAGTCCAGGAACTTGGACTCCAAACGATCCCACGCCTCAGCAGGAAAGTACTTATGGTTGAACTCAACCTCAAAGTCAGCAAAGTGCTCAATGGTACCATTGGTACGCTTGTCCAAAGCTAACCACCAATTATGTGCATCTCCCTCCAGGAAGTGTACTGCTATGTCCTTCTGGTAATCCTCAGGACATCGTGTGGACTTGAAGTTTCGAACCAACCTGGTTCTCCACTCGTCCGCCTCCATAGGATCAACACTTCCAGCAAAGTGTTTGGTTCCCAACTTGGAGATATGCTCCAGCACCTTCAGGTAGTCCATACCATGCACTGGCCTGACCGGTGGGTCTATCTCAATCACCTCAGCCACACGGCTAGCACCAACATCAGCCACTCCAGCAGCAACCCAAACCGGGGATTAGCCTGTCCCACGGACGAGTTCACCAATGGTGTGAACGCCTGTGTCAAGGAGGCTATCTGAGCTCCCATGATCTGCATAGCCTCCACCAAGCCCCTTATGGTCGGCTCAATGACCTCCTCGGCACCAGTGACCCGAACATTGTTTGCATCAACATTCTGGCCACTCCCAGCACCAACGTTGGACGACCCAGTATCGTCTCCATGGACTTGCTCTTGCTGCTCGTCCACATTAGTTTCATTAACCTCAGTAGGAAGAGTTGGACCCACTGGAAGTCCGGTTGCATTGTCCACCTGCTCCACCAGAGCGGGTAGCACTGTGGTTGGAATGGTTCCAGCTGGTAACACTCCGGTCTGTTCAGCACCATCCTGCCCCACTGCTCCAGACGCTCCAGTTGCCTCCTTTCCTTTCCGAGATTTATACCTTCTTGTACCCTTAGGAGTTACAAACACAAACACAAACAAAAGGTTAGTCCACAACTGAACACACAACCTCAATCACTCCTAAGTTAATCAGTACAAAAGATTACTTAGAACCCAACAATCTCACCATGAGTCCAAACGGCCAAGTGTGTGGTGAACCAATAACCCAACAAATCCTAGAATCAAGAAGGCTCTGATACCAACTTGTAAGACCCGATCCTGGATTCCCCAATCCAACCAGACCGCGGCCTCACCAAACAATGCAACCAGTTTCATTTACATATTCTAGTTCAAGTGTTAAATAATTCTAAGTCTTTTTCAGAGTTTTGAGTTTCCAACATTCACACTTAAACAATCCAACATCGACTAGGGCAAATAGATATTTCATAGATAATAACCAAGGTTCATACATCATTCATCATCCTAATAAATAGATCACACACTAGAATCGCATAAGTTCACAAGTTGCACAATAGGCTACAATAATTACACAATTTTCAGAATCAACCCAATCACCACCCATCTTCCCATGGCCGCGGTCCTCATGGTGCTTTTCCCTTACCACGGTCCATTTCTGGTCCTGGATCCAACACAAACAAACACACAATCACAAGGTTAGATTACAAAACAAGAATCAGTTCACATTGCATGGTCGGATCCAATCTAGTCAAGAACAATCATCAAAAATGTCAAATCTGACCCCTTTAAAAAGAGATCCAAATACCAAATAAAATTCATGATAAATCATGACAATTCAGAAGAAAAATATTCCCATAATCAGATTCAAAAGAACTGGCTCAGATCATAGTGATCTCGGCCATGAACAGCCCACACAAGAACAAGGGGCTTTCATGGGGATTTGATCAGGCCAAGGCCTTAAGATCGATAGATCCTTCCCTGTAATATCATAAAACAATCCATAGTACAATATATATGAAGAAAACAGAGTAGAAGAAGTCAGAGTAAGGAGTGGCCAATCGATCCAAACCGGCCAGACTCACACGGCCATCATCCGCGGCCTTCTCCGGTTACTCTTGGCCACACCTCTCACCTTAGGAGTTCGGTCTCCAGGGGCGACTTTCTTCTCTTTCTCCTTTGCCTTCTCCTTGTATTTCTGCCTCAAATCCATCCTCTTGATCACACGCCCAAACACACCAGGAACACTCAAGAACAATCTCTTGGATCAAATCGGCCAATCCAAGGTTTGTGTCTCTCTTTCTCTCTTGAATTTTCTCTGTGTTTCTCTCTGTGTGAAAGTGAGTAAAAATCGACCAGAATGGCAGAAATGAGAGAGAGAGGACGACTTAAACTGTCCCCAACCGCCTGGGTGAACAGTTACCAAAAATCACATCCCTTCTTCCCAAAACCGTCCCATAACCGTCCCATAACCGCCCATTGGCGGTTTCTCCCCTTTTCTTCCTTTGACAAATCGATCACTGAGCCTCAGCTCACACTCTGGAAGCTTGCCCACTCCCTGTCCCAAGCCTAAGACCAATTTGGTCGAACCGTCCTGCACCCGGACACCCGGCTCGCCCAGTAACCGTCCCGGACTCGTCCACACTGATCCGAACCAGAACGCACCGTTCACCGGATTGAGCTGACCTCCAGCTGTTCCCAGCTGAGTGAGCTAGTCCACCAGCTCCTGTGAGCTGAACAGATCATGGTGAACTGAATACCAGCTGAACCGAGCTGATTGAACTCAAACCAACACTCGTCCAGCTGCCTAAACACTCACTCAACTCCTTTACCCTTGTTTCCATCGTATCCTGGTTAAGCCTCAGCTGACTGATGCCCTTAACCTTCATTCAGGGCCATGATACGCTTGTCTCAAGGTCCAATGACCTGACTGGTGCGTTTCCCCGCACCATGGCCCGTCCGGGTGATCCTATCTAGGATCGGGGACATGACATGACCGCTCTTCATCAAGCTCTGTCTTCATCCGCTCCATGTACTGAACAATACTCGAGGAAGAAACAGAGAGCTGAGATGATGAGGTTGAGATAGCTTCAGAGGTACGAACGATACCATACCGACGACCCTTCTTAATACGAACATTCTACAAAAGAAGAGTAGAAAGATTTTAAAATTTTATGAGAACTATAAATATAACATGTTAATATTCAAGCAGCTGGATTTGAAGTAACCGATCCAACATCTAACTGAAGAAGAAATAAACTGACTCGGTTTCTGTTTTGCTATATATAAAAGTCACACAACCTTTAACTGAATTCAAACTGACAGTTCTACTGAAGTGAAACCAAACCTATATTAGGAGCTTGAGAACGAATCCTAAAATTCTAAGTTATAGGCTGGAGAAAAAAAAAAACAACTGACCACATAAAGTAGACATACCTCGAGAACCAGTTGGTTGATCTCTTCGCGGGACAGCATGTTAGAAGCTGTAGATCCATCATTCGCAGACAACTGATGAGACTGCTGAAGTTGTGCTTCTTTGTCCTCCTTCAGCTTACTCAGAGTTGCCAACAGCTCTCTCGCAACAGGATCTTGCACCTCACCGGTTTGTTTATTGGTGTGCATATCCCTCATCAATTCTAACCAATCTGGTGGCACACCACCCCTTTCAGCAGTCTTCCAATAAACACACAAATGATATAAGAGTATCAGTTCAATGTATATGATGAAATTAATAAAGTTGAAAAAAAAAATACCGCTTACCATTTCTATCTCACGTTCCTCTCGTGTCTTAGCACCACCATTGTGTACTGCTTCACCTTTTCCACCACGCTTGCTTCTTCTATTAACAGAATTGGTAGCTGCAATATGTGCAGTAGCATCGAGCTGCCAATAGGCTTTAAACCCGTCCCACACATCTTGATTCAGACATATGGGTTTATCCTTCTTCAGCCTCCACTTTTTCTTCCACTCAGTCACGTTGCTCGTGTACTGCTTTCTAGCCTGCAAATTAAAGGCTGTCCGCACATCATTGGTGAAAGCAGGGTCCCAGTTCCAATCTTGCTGCAATGAACATGCAAACACAACAAACATATGCATAAGTCGAAATTAATCTGTAACCAAGCGGACATTTACATTACAAAAAGACATTACCGCAAATGAACGGAGCCACATCTTCTGAATTTCTAATGGAACATGTGCATACGTCGGATAAGGCAACTCAAGGAGACTGTGAAAGCATTTCAAAATCGACTTGCAAATTGCATTGCTATTTCTTCGCCTAAACCTATAAACAATGAATACATAAGCACATAGCAAAACAGAAATGATTAGATTAAGAGTAAAAATTTACCAGCTAGTATTTGGTTCTCCATTTGGGCTCAGCTTAGGAAGCAACTCTCGTCCTGGTGCCAGCAACAACTCGTTCAGTAACCTATCCTCGATGATTGATGCTGGCTGTGGCTGAGGGACACTTGTTCCTTGTGCAGCCGGGGAACCCAGACCAGCAGATGAGGAAGATGGAAAAAGAACCGGCGAGAAAATCCGCAACAGACCTCGAGTTAAAAAAAAATTAACACTTAGAACAAGAAATGAAATGTTTTTGACAGAGAGTTAACAACATAACCGATCAAAATCTATGTACTTTTAGAGTTTTAATTACCACAACCTATAAGAAGCTATCAACATCATACACAAAAAATCATTTGACAAAATCAAAACCGATGATTCATTCACACGAAGCAGACCAAGAATCTATCAAAATCATAGACGGGAATTTTTTCCATAATCAAAACCGATAATCAAGCATTCAGACGAAGCAGGACAAGAAGCTATCAACATCATAACGAGAAATCATTTGCCCTAAAACCTAAACTAAACAAATGAAACTCATAAAACTTACTTCTTTCGGCTGAGATTTTCGAGAGAGAGAGAGAGAGGTAGAGAGATGGGAATGAAGGGACGGCGAGATCGACGGAGAACGGCGGGGGAGAGCGACGGAGAACGGCGGGGGAGAGCGACGCAGAATGGAGGGGGAGATCGACGCAGGTCGAGATCGACGGGGATGAAACAAGGAGGCGATTTCGTCGAGAGGGGGAGGATACGGATTAGGGTTAATGCGTTTCTGGATTTATATATAACGCTTTCCGACCACCATAATGGTTGGAAATCGGTCAGAACATTCCGACCGAGGTCAGTCAGAAATCCGTCGGAAATTGAATATTTTTTTAAAAAAAAATCCGCTTTGAATCATTCATTAAAATAAAATAAAACATATGAAAAATATTTTATTTAAAAGTACTCAAACTTACTAAAAAATATTTTCTCTTAAATATTACAAAATATATAATATCTTTCTAACTTATAAAAGTTTTTAAAAAATATTGAAGATTTTGTTTTTAAAAAAAAAATCCGCTTTGAAACATTCATTAAAATAAAATAAAACATATGAAAAAATTTCTAAAAAGTACTCAGACTTACTAAAAAATATTTTCTCTTAAACATTACAAAATATATAATATCTTTCTAACTTATAAAAGTTTTAATTAATCCGAATTTGATGAATATTCTGAAGAAACCGAGTCTTCGTTGAATTCTCCTTTCTCCGACTCCGAATCTGAGAATACTTCGTTGTCACCTACACCAGTAAAATCAACAACAAGATCGATTTCGCTTCCATCAACATGAAGATCACCTATGGCACTGCTCGAGGATTGTTGCATCGCAGCCGTATCCGAAACTCCTTCCAATTTCTCCGTGGAGTTATATGGGTCACGGTGACCCAAGGGTCTTGTTTATTCCTCACACGAGGATACCGAATATAAGTTACTTGATCAGCTTGTGAAGCCAGAATGAACGGATCATAGTTTGCAAGACTTCTTCTGGAATGAACTGATGTTACTCCAAACTCGTCAATTCGTACACCATATCCAACGATCGGGTTGTACCAATCAGCAAAGAAGGCAACACACCTCAAATTAAGGATCCCCGGATAGTGAATCTCCAATATCTCACGCAAAATACCATAGTAGATTACTTCGCCAGATCTAGCAGATATACCATGATTTATAGTTGGCTGCGTAGTGTTTTCGCTGAAAATCTTAAAAGCATATCCACGCGTGCAATACATCGGGTACGACACAGCAACAAATTTGGGACCAAGGGCCAACTCCTCTAACCATGGCTGAATAGGATCTCCTCTAGACAAGAGAAACCTTACCTGCATAGTAGTCACAAATTTAAGTAATGCACCATGTACAAAAAATCAAAAATTCAGAAGTAATAGAGAATAGATTTGAAAAACTTACATAGAATTTTAGCCAATTTACAAACTCGTTTTCTTTTAGTGCAGAAAGCTGATCTTCAGTGTAATTAGGATATGCACCCCTTATTTGCTCCATGTAAATCCTGCCATTGAAATCATAATTAGTTACAAATTTATTTACAAAATAGGATTCTTAATATATCATACTAAAACATAACTACCTTTCGTATGTCATTACTTCTTTGCAGTTTGCTAAAATGTACTTATGTAAGTGCATGTGCTCTTGTTCGGTGAGTCTTCTACTTTTTCCTTTTCCACTTAATCGACCAATTTGGGAAAATATGGTAGGCACCTCGACGGGATAAACTGTTCTCTGCCCTCCATCATCATGTCTTGATGGTTTTCGACTTTTAGTTTGTACTTATGGGGCAAAATAGTAAGCAGCGAACTGGGATGTTTCCTCATTGATGCTTTGTGAAACAATAGAACCCTCAACTCGGCTTAAATTTTTCACTTTCTGCTTGAAATGATACATAGAACGCTCAACCAGGTACATCCATCGATATTGAACCGGGCCCCCAAGTTCTGCTTCTCGAGGGAGATGGATTGGAAGATGCTCCATAACATCAAAAAAGAAAGGTGGAAAAATCTTCTGGACATTACATTGGATTATCGGAATCATTTCTTTCAAGTTTCTAATTCCATCTGCTGTTAATGATCTCGAGCACAAATCTCGAAAGAAAGCTGCTATTCCTGTAACAAAGAAAAAATTATGTTAGATATGAAAAGATACTATGTAACAGGTGAAGAAGTTATTAAATACTAAATTTACCTGCTTCATGTACATGTTTTGGAAGAAGACCAGCGAAGCAAAATGGGAGAAGACGCTGCATCATGACATGACAATCATGACTTTTCAAACCAGAAAACTTTCCTTCTTCGCGATTAACATAGTTCCTTAGATTTGACGCATATCCATCTGGCAATTTGACGCTATCTATAATCCAGTCGAAGAACTCTTGCTTTGCAGCTGCATCTAACCGATAAATAGGCATTGGAAGTCTTCCTCTCCCATCCACGTGGAGAGATTCCCGGGCACATATATCTGGGAAGTCTAATATGGACTTCAGGTTGTCTTTCATCTTTCCCTTGACATTGAGAATGGTATTCATGATGTTGTCAAATATATTCTTCTCTATATGCATCACATCTAAATTATGCCTAAGTAGATGGTTCTCCCAATACGGCAACTTCCAAAAAATACTTTTCTTGTGCCAGTTGTGATGTTCGCCATATCCATAAACTGGGTCATGCCCATTTCCCCCACATTTAGCTGTCGATTCCACACCAAAATCTCTGAGTTCAGTCAGGATAGATTTTCCATCTATTTCTGGTGGCGGACCATCAAACACCTTTTTGTTCTTAGTAAACAAAGTAGTGCTTTTTCGATACGGATGGTCGTGGGGTAGATATCGTCTATGACAATCAAACCAACATGTCTTCCTTCCATTCTTCAGTTGAAACGCATCTGTGTTATCTTGACAGTAGGGACACGCTAATCTTCCATGTGTTGTCCATCCAGATAACATTCCGTATGCGGGAAAGTCACTTATGGTCCACATAAGCACTGCACGCATTATAAAATTCTGCCTAGCAGATATATCATACACTTCAACTCCTTCGGCCCATAGCATTTTCAACTCATGAATCAATGGTTGCAAATAGACATCAAGGGATCTTTTAGGATGTGCAGGACCAGGAACTAGAATTGTGAGAAAGAGAAACTCTCGTTTCATGCACAATGATGGAGGTAAATTGTATGGTGTTACAATAACTGGCCAAAGAGAATATTGTCTCCCATGGCTTCCGAACGGGTTGAATCCATCCGTACTTAATCCAAGGTAAACATTTCTTCTCTCAGATGCAAAACTAGGATACACTGACTGAAAATGTTGCCAGGCTTTCGCGTCTGATGGATGAGCAATTTCTCCGTTGCTGTTGTGTTCACCATGCCATCTCATAGCATCGGCGGTATGTTTGGATTGGTATAACCTCTTTAGTCGGTCTGTTATTGGCAAGTACCACATTCTCTTATATGGGATTTTAGTCTTTCGACTTGTTTTTTGAAACCGTGGTTTGTGACAAAATCGACAACTAGTACGATCAACATCCCTTCTCCAGTATAGCATACAGTTGTCGATGCAAACATCTATCATTTGATAGGGCAAACCCAACCCTGAAACTAAGTTTTGTATCTCATAATAGGTAGCTGGTGAAAGGTTATCTTCCGGCAATATATCTTTCACAAAACCAGCTATCGCATCAACACAATCTTCGCTTAAGTTATAATCTGTTTTAATAGACATCATCCTTGTTGCAGCTGAAAGAGGTGAAATACCATCTCTACAACCATCATATAACGGTTGTTTTGCTGCATCTAACATATCATAAAATTTCTGCGCTTCAAAGTTTGGTTCCTCTACTCTATACCTATCTTTAACCATTTGAACAGTTCCTATATGTTCATCTAAGCCACCTTGTTGTTCTCCTAACCCCCCCCCCCCCATGTTATCTTCTTCACTAGCACTACCGAAATTCACCATAGAATCAGTTTCACCATGCGAATACCAAACTTTATAACCCGCCATAAATCCTCTACTATATAAGTGCTTCCATACACCACTAACTGTACCAAATCTACGATTTTGACAAATTGGACAATGACAGTACATCTTACCCGTTTCCAAAGTCCTCGGCTGGTTTGACGCAAATGACATGAATTGTTGAAGACCTTCCGCAAATTCTTCTGTCAAAAGTCCAGTTGATGGATCTTGATGATTGTGATCCATCCAAGACCTAAAATATTCATTATGATTTGAGGAAGACATTTTGTATTGTAGATAATTGTTTTTTAGAGATGAATCTGTGAATGAGCCAGGACCGGCGTCGTGATATTTAAAGAAACATTTCTGACCACTTTTGACCGTTTCTGACTGATTTCCAAATTGGAAATTTCTGACCGATATCCGACGACAAAGTTCGGTCGGAAAACGATCAGAAATTTCTGACCGTTTTCTGTCGACTTTGTAGCCGTAGGAAAGTTCTAACCATATCAGATTTCTGTTGGAAATCTGTCGGAAATTTCCGACCAAAAAAATATCGGTCGGAAGCTCGGTCAGAAAAGACTTTCTTTCTTGTAGTGGTATAGACGCTGCGTCTGTCGAAGAGAGTTGCATTCCACTGTTCCGGAGGTTACCGAACGATCATCCTTTAATCAATCCTCTTGCTCCGTTCCCCGAGGACATCATTGCAGTGAGGGATCTTCTTAGGAGTGGTCCCTTCTTTTGGACTTCCTTTAAGCCGGAGAGGATTCGGAAGGCACTGAGGTTCGTGCATCCTGGTCCTGCCTCGGTTGCGGACGCGGGAAGCGACTCCGAACCTGACGACCAGGATCCCGTTGTAGCTCCAGCAGCTATGCCGGAGTCGAGCTCTTGGAAGGGAAAGGATATCGACCTTGGCGACATAGAATTTTTGATGGATGATTCTATGCTTCCAGGATGGGATCCGAACCTTGCTTATGGCGACGGGAGTGGCTCGAGCGAGGTCCCTATTCTGGATTTCGATGATTTCTTTGCTGGTCTGCCACCGGGTTTTGATGCTCCTCCACCTGCGAAAGAGTCGGCAAGGCCGAAAGTCATCGCGGAAGGGTCCCGAATAATCAATGGGGTATGATTTTTTCGAAAATATTTGTGATCGCCTAGGTATTTCCTTTTATGCTTACAATGCGTTAACTGGTTTCGCAGGGCCTCAACTTGCTTGGCTCGGCCATTGAAGCGAGCCATAGGGAGGCAATGGTCTATCGTTTTAAAGCGGAGAAAGCGGAACGAGATCTCGCTTGCATGCAAGGCGAGATGTTGGAGCGAGAAGCGCAACTTACTCATGATCATGCGCGGGCTGTCCGTAAGGCGGAAAGGAAAGGCAAACGAGAAATCGTCGAGGTGATGAAGACTCGTGCCTCTCAATTCCAGGATGAGTATGGGAACCTCAAGAACGCCTTTACCTCGGTGGGTGATTTCCGTGAGTGCCGCGGTTCAGTCGGAAGTCTTTGGAGGACGCAAGCCGATGACTATGTGTTCCAGGAGGAAATGAGCTTGATGAAGAGCGGCATGAACGAACGTGCCCACGCTGAGGCGCTCATCCCTTCGATCGATGAGCGGATTCAAGGGTTCTGGGATTCCATCCCGGTTTCCCCTGATACCGAGGAGGTTCCGACCGGGTTTCCTGACGGTGGCGAGGAAGTGGATCGTCCCGCGGATGCGTTCGGTGCTTCGTTGTCCGGGGACTTTGACTTTGGATTATGAGAGGTGGAGTAGTTATCGAAAGAAAGATGCTCGTCTTTATATTTTATGTCTGTGGCCGAGTGTGGCCGAGAGATTTGTATGGGCCTATTTTGGCCATTTTTATTGTTTATCGGGACTGGCCGTTGGTGGCTTTGAATCCCCTTACCGCTTTACGGGGTTATTTATATGATGAATGTTCCGTTTCGAATTTTCCTGAATAGGGTCGAAGTAAATATGAGTTGTCGTCTCGCATTTAATTCCGATTAGACGTTCGATCTGTTAGTTCGTTCGTGATTCTCGTAAAAAATTACCTATCTTTATGATTTTCGGGAACATCGAGATGCGAACGGAGAGACATGGTTTTAGGATCTCGTATCTTTTAGATATCATGTCTTGAGATGTTTGAGACCAGAGCGTTGGGTTTAGGGCAAGACCTAGGTTTACTTTCGGTTAAGGTTTGTGCGGTGACTAGCCGGCTATCGTTTTTCCTGTTGCGATTTCTTCCTGACTCGTACCGATTTAAAGTCTGCGATAGGTTCTCGGCTTATATGACTTGTATGGTACGAATCGAGCATCTTCTCAGAGTTAACTGGAAGCGCTGGACCAAAATTTCGGATTTTTGTTGTAGCGCGCTTTCGTCCTTGTGTTGGACGTTTTTGAAGATCAAAAGAATGATCGAATTGCGTTTGTTTAAGACGGCTGGCGTGTTCGTCGGGGCCAATCGACGAACGGGGTGTAAGGTTTTTGGTGGTCGCGTTCGGACAATTTGTTCGTATTATCTTCGTCGGGACGTCTCGCAGTTGTTTCGAAGATTATACATGTATCTTTGAATGTTTGAAAGATGATAATTTTACGAATTTTGGGCCGGATGAGGCCGTAGACAAGAGTCTTAATGTTTCCAGGCGTGTCCTGAAAGTTTCTTGTGTTTAACTGACTCGTAAACGTTTTTCGATAAAGCGGAGCAACGTATATTTCAGTAAAAGTTTTTGAAGTTTCTAAAAACTCGATTATAATGATGAAGATTTTCTAAGTGGGAGTATACGAGTTTACGCACCCACTCCCCCCCCCCCCCCCTTTTAGAGAGGGGGATAGCTGAACTCGTCTTTTGATGAGCTGCCTACGTAGATCAAGCCATCTCGTAGTTCTGGTTCATGCCGTGAATGTTTTTACTCGGCGGTAGATGTCGCGATGTCCGCCTTGACCATGTCGATCGTGGCTGGGTTAACGCTATTTTCCGGATGTTCCGGTTGAGTTGTAGCGTAGACTTCGAACTCGTGTTGAGTTTCAACGTCCGATGTGTTTGCGTCGGCAGATGATTTTAATTCGTCTTTCCTTGGGTCGTTTTTGGCCGAAGATCGATCTATCTTCGTGCGCTTGCCGTTTGCAGCTGCAGAAGTCGTGATTTGCCTTAACTTGTGCTCTGCGAGGAAGCATAGCCGCGACTATTTTTGGCATCCCCAGATAGCCGCGACTCCGCTTGGGGTTGGGAATTTGAGACCCAGGTGGTAGGTCGACGGAACTGCCTGCATGGCGTTGAGCAATGGGGTTCCCATGATCACGTTGTAGATAGCGGGATGATCGACTACCGCGAACTCGATGATTTTCGTGATCTCCTTGGCCATGACTGGCAACTGGATCGATCAAAGAGTCATCGATACTTCGCCTGAAAAACCCGTGAGTGGTTTTGGTGTCGGAATTACTTCTCCGAGTTTGATGCTCATCTGCTTGAGAGTGTCGCAGAAGATTACGTTGACCGTGCTTCCCGTGTGGACGAGTACCCTTCCGACTTCTAAATCTTATATGACGAGCGGGTCGCAGTGAGGTTGATCAATGCCGCCGGCTTCTTCCTTTGTGAAGGTGATCGAGCAATTTTGGCCATCTCAGGGAGGAGACCATGTAGGCCAATTTGAACTCGACTCTGCCTTCCGTTGGTAAGCCTTGATGGGCGACACAGTATCGCCGCAGTATTGTGGTCCTTCGATGATCATGTTGACTCTGCGATGATTGTTATCGTTCCCCTTGTCGTCCGGCCTCCTACCGCGTTTATCTCCAGGCTGGTTTCGTTGAGGGGATTTTTCAGCCGGCGGATTCCTGTCCGTCTTTGGAGGGCGATCAGAATCAAGGATGAGATCCTTGACGCTAGTTACTTCCGAGAGCTCTCCAGCGAGTAGCTTCGCGGCCAGTCTTGCTCCCAAGACTTGGCAGTTGGTCGTGGAGTGTCCTCGGGACTGGTGGAACTCGCAGAAGGTGTTTTCGTCATACCCTTGATTGCGAGTCCACGTGTTGCCCGTGGTTCGGCCTTGATCCGAATTGATCGCGTAATTATGCGCCCCTTTGAGATCTTCCCCCTCATGATGAATGTATTTGTCGTTACGAGAGTTCTTCTTTCTCCCTTTTGGATCCACGTCCTTCGAAGATGGTCTTGCCGACTTATGTTTTTGCGATAAGACTTTAGTTTCTTTCTCGACTATGATGTAGTTCGTTGCTTTGTGGAGGGCATCCTGGATCCTTCGCGGTTTGTCGAGAGTTATCCACTTTCTGAATTTCGACTTGTACTAGAGCGTCTTTCTCAGCGCGTCAATGGCCACTTTGTCGCTTATCGCGCTGACCCTTGACATTATCAGCTTGAACCGACTGATAAACTCGCGGAGAGGTTCGTCTTCCCTCTGGGAGAGACTCCAGAGGTCAACATCGGAAGTTTCTCTGTCGATGAATACATAGTATTGTTTGAGAAATTCCGATGCGAGCTGTCGGAAACTCCCGATGGTGTTACGATGAAGGCGTGCGAACCATTCAAGTGCTGCTCCTTCCAGGTTTTCAACGAACAGGAGACAGTAGCCGGGATCCTTTTCGCCGTCCTTCAGTCTAGCTCTTCCCATCGCGATGTGGAAAGCCTGAAGGTGCGCTTTTTGATCGGCCGTACCATCGTACTTTGGTACTTTAATTTTTCCCGGATGATCAGACACCCTCATGTCCGAAATGCGACTGGTAAAAGGGGTCTTCCGAGCTCCTTCCAGCAGTCGATCGATTTCTGGGGCAGCACTAGTAGCATGATGGATTTGAGACTTTACGGCCCTCACTTCTGCCGCAGTCTTGGTGATGTAGTCGCGAAGATCGCGGATATCCGATGTCTCGTCAGTAGATTTCCGAGCCTGTCGGCGTTTACTGCGAGTGAGCTCGGTTTGCCTTTCAGCCAGCTCCTCTTGTTCGTTCCAATAGGCGATTTTGTCTACTCCGTCATTGGTTTTTTGAATGGGGAGCCTTCCCGAGCAGATCGGCTCCTGGTCCCTCTTGGATGTCTGTCGACGTCCTCGTCGGTGTCGTTGGAGACAGTAAACGCCGACAGCTCTCGAGCCCAGGCTTATACCTTGTTGTAAACGCTATACGCAAATTCGGAAATAAGATCTTCTTTGCTCTCTTCTTTGATTTCTTATACTTTATCGTTGTTATTCTCGTGTTCTGATTGCTTGACGTGTGGTAATTAGCAGATATCCGGGTCCTCTAGGAAATTAGGGTTTTCCTAGTTTCCTTATCTAAACGGAAATCGACTGTGCGAATTTCGGTTCCCACAGTCACATGACCTAAAGACAAGCGTGTCATGGTCCAAAACGTGGTTAAGGGAATCAGGTAGCTGGAACTTAACCAAAATAAGGAAGATGCAAGCTCAAAGGAGCTGGACAAGCGAGCTGGTAGCTGGACGAGATCCAGGTGAAGCTCGATTGAAGTGGGTGATCAGAATGGATCATGGGAGAACTAAGTATAGGTCTGGAAATAGACCAAGGGACTTAGAAGAATTAAAGAAGATAAAGGAAGCAAGCTGGACACAGTGTATAACAGCTGGGCGATGCAGTAAGCAAGTTCGACCAGCTAGGTGAAGTGTAGTGCAGCTCAATGTAGCTCACTGAAGTGTAGGTCAGCTCCCTGGGCTGGATGGTCTATCTCACTCAGCTGGGTCAGCTGGAGATCAGCTCAACTCAGCTGGACTGAGTGTTCAAGTCATGGGCAGTTGGGCCGGGTCTGGACAGTGGTCGGGCCATGTGGGCGACCCGGGTGTACCGATGGGCTGGTTGGCTCTTGGGATTGAGCCAGGAGCTTGGGCAATCCGTGTGGGATTGTTTGGACTTTTCCAGGAGTGGATTGGCAAGCCCAGGGCGTCTGGAAACTGCCTGAGGCGAATGGGTATGATCTGGACCATTGATTAAATCAATGGCCAGAAATGATACCGAAAGGGTGCAACCTTTGGAAAGGTAACTGCCCCTTCTTCTATAAAAGGCAGGCAAGTCCTTGCCTTTGCAGGCAGGGCTTCCTCCTACACCCTGAAACACAAAGAAACACAGAGAAAAGACAGAGAGTTGGTCGGATTCCCAATCCAAGACCCATGGCGAAGTGAAGGTCATAAAGAGGCAGTTTTGGGAGAGATCAAGGGGGGAAGTTATGAACGACTTTCTGGTGGTTTTGATCCGTGATATTATCACCCAAAGCATCCTACAGGGCCTGAGAACACACGCAAATGGTGAGGAAATAATGTAGATGACCGGAATTCATTCCCAAAGGCCAAGACAGCCTTAAGGTGTGTGGGATGGCAGTTTCATGGAAGTGCAAGGGGAGTTATGAACGACCCTGTGGTAGGTTTTCACCACGGATGAACACGTCCTAGGTTTCCCCCGTATCTTGGGAACACACGCAAATACCCAAGAGAGAAGGGAGAAGGCCGGACTTCCCTCACAATGGCAAGAATAGCCTTGAAGGTGGATGCAGTGTAGAAACTGGTTTCATGGAAGTTCCATGGACGGGATCAGGGGTGCGACCCATGAATGGATCTTATAAATACAGGAGGTATGTGATAAGGATTGATAGAGGCGTGCACTGGAGGAGCATGACCGAACATAATAAGGAAAGGCACTTGATCTAATCAGATCATGTATAAGGTAACTGATTTTATAATTACTTTCAAGGTTATGTTTTTGTCTTTTGTGGTGCGGTTAAGGCCAAGTATGGAACGCCCCTTGAAGACCATATGTTATGATGTAAACTAAGGATCCAGGACCCTGAGATAAGGGGCGGATCTTAGTTGATCTAACTCATCCATGTGGGATGGAAGTTATAGGCCACTCATTGGATAGTGATCCATGGTGGATCATGGTGTGTGTGTGAGTTCTGATCATGGTGTGAATCAATGATCTGAATCATGGAGGAGACACATGGGGATCCTAGTACATGAGGAACCATGTGGGGTGCAAGGTCCAATTCATTTGGAACCAGCAGCAAGCCGTGGAGGCGAGTAAGGCCAGTACTAAATGGCATGGACCACAAGTATGGGGCCGGTTTGTTTATCTAAAGAAGGCCGTGTGTAATCTGATCTTTGGCAAGGATTGATGACCTGATCCATAGGTGATGGATCAAGCTGTCTGATCTGATTGATCAAAGGATGCACCAGTGGTAAGAGGAGGACTGATCGGCTTTGTTGGGACATGGTTCCATGGCCGGTTAGGTACGTGTGAAGACTCATCAGTTCTGGGTCATGTGGGATGGTTGGTTGATTGACTCAGGATCTGATGGGCGTTGTTATTCCATGAGCTGGACTTGACATCATAAGTTGATAAGGCAAAAGGATGTGGGACAGTGCATGAGCCGGTAAGGGCCAGATGCATGTCCTTAGCTGTTTGAAGACTTCTCAAGGGTTACTTATTTTTGTGGGGATGGTTGGCTGAATGACTAAGTACCTAAGGGAGTTGTTTTGTGTGTGTAAAGGAGCTGGACGCATTTGGGTGATTTTGGCCCACATGGGATGTCTGTTCAGTACACACAGGACGTCTGTGGGTGTCCGCCACGTTCGTGGCTGTCCATCAGCACACACAGGACATCCGTGGCTATCCGTGTGTGTCCATGTGTGTCCGTCAGCACACACAGGACGTCCGTGGCTGTCCATCAGTACACATATCAGCACGCTGGTCCTTGAAATCAGCACACTGGCCCTTCCCGTGGACTGTTCGGGTGATTTTGGCCCACGTGGGCTGTCTGTTCAGTACACACAGGACGTCTGTGAGTATCCGTCAGCACATACAGGACGTCTGTGTGTGTCCGTCAGCACACACAGGACGTCCGTGTCTGTCTGTGTGTGTCTGTGTGTGTCCGACAGCACACACATGATGTCTGTGGCTGTCCAGCTGTACACATATCAGCACGTTGGTCCTTGGACTCAGCACGCTGACCCTTCCCGTGGACTGTTCGGATGATTTTGGCCCACGTGGGCTGTCTGTTCAGTACAGACATGACGTCTGTGGGTGTCCGCCAGCACACACAGGACGTCCGTGGCTGCCTGTGTGAGTCCGTGTGTGTCCGTCTGTGTCCGTCAGCACACACAGGATGTCCGTGGCTGTCCATCAGTACACATATCAGCACGTTGGTCCTTGGACTCAGCACGCTGGCCCTTCCCGTGGACTGTTTGGGTGATTTTGGCCCACGTGGGCTGTCTGTTCAGTACACACATAACGTCTGTGGGTGTCCGCCAGCACACACAGGACGTCCGTGGCTGTCCGTGTGTGTCCGTCAGCACCCACGGAACGTCTGTGGCTGTCCATCAGTACACATATCAACACGCTGGTCCTTGGACTCCGCACGCTGGCCCTTCCCGTGGACTGTTTGGGTGATTTTGGCCCACGTGGGCTGTCTGTTCAGTACACACAGGACGTCAGTGGGTTTCCGCCAGCACACACAGGACGTCTGTGGCTGTCCATGGCTGTCCGTCAGCACACACAGGACGTCCGTGGCTGTCCGTGTGTGTCTGTGTGTGTCCGGCAGCACACACAGGACGTCTGTGGCTCTCCATCAGTACACATATCAGCACGCTGGTCCTTGGACTCGGCTCTCTGGCCCTTCCCGTGGACTGTTCGGGTGATTTTGGCCCACGTGGGCTGTCTGTTCAGTAAACACAGGACGTCCGTGGGCGATAGTCAGCACACACAGGACGTCTGTGTGTGTCCGTCAGCACACACAGGAAATCCGTGTGTGTCAATAAGCATACACAGGACGTCTGTGGCTGTCCGTGTGTGTCCCTATGTGTCCGTCAGCACACACAGGACGTCCTTGGCTGTCAATCAGTACACATATCAGCACGTTCGTTCTTGGACTCAGCACGCTGACCCTTCCCGTGGATTGTTCGGGTGTTTTGGCCCACATGGGCTGTAAGACCCGAACCCTGGCCTCTCGACCAAATGGAGTCCGCAGACTTACTTATTAATTTCCTTGCTTGTTTGATTCATGTGTTTTATTTACAAAGTCATATTCGAATATGAGGTTCATAAACAAAGGAATAGATTGCACAGCGTAATAATAATGTGTTAACTTTGTATTACTTAGAAACATGAGATCCAATACACAATTTCTTAACAGTTTCATAGACAATCACTAGTTCATCCCTAGCATCATCTAACCAAACATTACACAGCCTCTCACTGACCGAGCCTTCACGGCTCCTTGGCTTGACCAGAACCATCCTTAGTTCCTGAAACCACAACCAGATAAGCATTAATCATAACCGAGAATTGAACGGATTGATTCTACAATGCTTGGCTTGGTCCCTAGAACTTAGATAAACCTCTGTCCATATATTCATAAAAAGTATGAACCTATCTACTGTATCCTAAGTCATTCAACCAACCACCCCTTGACTTAGAATCAGATAGATAGTCCAGAAT
The DNA here is from genome assembly GCF_020379485.1 of Brassica napus. Taxonomy (NCBI): domain Eukaryota; kingdom Viridiplantae; phylum Streptophyta; class Magnoliopsida; order Brassicales; family Brassicaceae; genus Brassica; species Brassica napus. Next base: position 59,231 of record NW_026014603.1, read on the forward strand.
AGATAAACAGAACACACGAACAGATCCGGATCATCCCCAAAGACCAATCCGTCTAACCGGATAGAATCTAGGTGCGACCGGCCAATGAAGTCCGGCTCAATGGCCCAACGGACTCCCTTACCTGATCCGGCCTTAGGCCTGGATCCAATCAACCGTGTAAGCCTCAAGCCTGATCCGGAAGGCTTAGCAACCGGTCAGACCTTGAGACTCTACCTTGGCTTAGACAAACCGTGACCTTGTCTTACTTAACAAGCCATAGGCTGATCCATAAGGATCGGTCATAACCTGTCCCGAAATACACCGTTTGGAACATGCACCCTCTGGCCATTCGTACCTCTTGGTCCTCGTACCTTTTGTTGTTCGTAACCTTTTGTATCTTGTACCTTTTGGTCCCTAACACCCTTTGGCAACTCACAACCTTTGTTAACTCATGACTCTTGGTAACTCGTGCCCTTTGGGTCATTCCCAACTCGTCCTAACCGCCCAGTCTTGGTGCGATCGGATCGTCCATCTAACCGACCCCTGTCTAGGCTAGCGGTTTGATTATGTTCGGCCAAAGCCTAGGGACGTGTCCCTTGGACTCAACCAACACAACCTTTCGTGTTTAACCAGAGAGAAGAGAAGAGAAACAAATTGAAACAGATAAGGAGAGCAGGATGGGAGTTAGGAACCGAGTAGAGCCGCGGTGCGGTTGCATGGACCGTCCGTTCGGTCTGATGGAGCCACGGCCCATCACATACCTTGTGTACCAGGTCTGGGTTCTCCATGCTCTTCTCCTTGTCTTGATCTCCCATTCTTGACCGGAGTTAGTTCCCAAACGATCAGAGTCGCCGGAACACAACACCACCACACTCGACCTCTCTCTTGGCCGGAACTCTCTCTTTCTCTCTTTCTTTCTCTCTACGTTTTTCTCTGAGTATTTTACACTGGAATTGGATAATGAAATCAACAGGAGAGCCCCCATATTTATAGAAAATGACGGGCTAAGTCTTGCCCCACGAACAGGCATGACTTGCTAGCGAATGGGCACCATCGGCAAAGGGTTGTGCCCTTTCGGCCACTTGCATCCCTTCGCCCTTTCTGATTGGGTTTGGGGTCGGTCAAAAGCCCAACCCACGCCCCAAGCCTCCTGGACTTAGCCCACGGCCTTGTCCAAAGACCCAACAGCCCTTGGCCTCATGGCCGGACCTCCCAGCCCGCCACTGACCCGGACCCGAACCATCGGCCTAAAATCCGAACAGTCCGTCTAGCTGAGATGAGCTGACTCCCAGCTGCCTCAGCTGAGTGAGCTAGTAGTCCAGCTAGTTGAGCTGACTTCGTAGTGGCTGAGCTGGAGTGAACTCAACCTAGCTTCGTTAAGCTGGTCGAGCTACTTCACCATCTCGTCCAGCTACCGTCTCACTCGTCTTAGCTGTCTCTTTGCTCTTATAAGGTTAAGTCTAAGTTTCCTTACGTCCTCAACCTTCTTTCTTGGCCATGGAACGCTTGCATTTTTGTCCTAATGTTGTAGGCACGGGACGGATGGTCGGATTGGACGGACGGACGGATAATCGGATGGCCGTTCCGCGGTTCAGCCTTGGCTCGGATGGACGGTACCGGCCGGGTCGTCTCTTGATTGGGATTGTACCTAAAACAGATATGAACTTTTATGAGTTTTCAATAGAAACAAGAAGAGAAACCGAGAGACTAATGGATGAATGATAAATAAGCAAGATATGATTTTTTTGGGTTTTATAGAATGGATGAATGAAATCTAGAACAAAAGATAGAGAAAAGAGAAGTTTGGCGGATGGAATCTGTTGTTGGACGTGTGTCTCTCTCAATAAGATGCCAAGGACGGATGGAAGGATAGATATGGATCCGGCTCTTGCTGGATGTATGTCTCTCTCAAGATTCGGAGAAGGAATGGAATGGATCGAAGGACTCAAAGAACAATAGATCGGTTCTTTGATATGTCAGACGGCTGCTCTCAATGGTTTCAAACAACTGAAAGACTTAGGGTTTCTTTGCTAAAGCAAAAACGATTTCATAAAAAGACTTAGCCGAAAATTGGCAACTACAAGGGTTTAAATAGGTGTTCCTCAATGGACTTTAAAAGATAAAAAGGCCTAGACAAATGGCCAAAGTCTTAACCGAAATAAATTAAAGAAAAACAATAGACCGGTCGCGGTTTGAGATGTCGGGATCAGAACTCATAGTATGCTTGCATGTTGCCTCATTAAAACCTTTCGGAAAACCCTGTGGGACAAAACCCGATAAGGAAAAAGAGTACAACACATACTACTCCTTCTGATGGTCGGCTATATCTCTGAACCAGAAGCAAGTTGGTTGGATGGATTGAGTATGAAGTGGGAAATGATCAGGCCGGCTTCATTCTGGCCAATGGAGGAGAACTGGATTGAATGGAAGGGGTCTGGAACCTCTAATGGTTCGCCGGTGTCTTCAAGCTTTAAGTCAGACAACTCCTGGATCAATAGTTGCTTGAATCCGGTTTGGTCCTGTGCAAGCAACTCCTGGACAGCTTTGGCAAATCCAGCTCTTATAACCCTTGAGCCAGACCTTGTGGTAGGACCTTTGCGGATGATGGGAACCTCAGTCGTGGGTACTACAACATCCCCTCCCTCTTGAATAGGTTCTGTCCTCAGAATATCTCCGTCATCTGCAATATAAGGAGACAAGTCAGACACATTGAACGTTCGGGAAACTTGGAACTCACCTGGCAGCTCTAGCCGGTAGACATTGTCATTGATCCGGTCGAGCACTCGGAATGGTCCGTCCCCTCGTGGAGATAATTTGCTCTTCCTCTCTTCCGGAAACCGCTCTGGCCTCATGTGGAGCCACACCCAGTCGCCTGGTTGGAAGATAACTTCTGTGCACCCCTTGTTGAGCTTAATCCGGTTCCGTTCAGCCTTCTTCTCCAAAGTCTCCTTGACTTGCCGGTGCATGTTCTTCACAAACTCAGCCTTTTTGTCACCACTCTGGCTAACTTGCATGGCTGGGGGCAGTGCGGATAGGTCCATGGGCGTCTCTGGTCTAAAGCCATACACGATCTCAAAAGGGGAGAGATTAGTAATAGAGTGCCTTGCATTGTTATAAGCAAACTCAATGAAAGGCAAACAACTCAACCAATTTCTAAGATTCTTACCCACCGTAGCCCTCAACAACTGAGAGAGTGTACGGTTTACTACCTCGGTCTGACCATCAGTATGTGGATGGCAAGTGTTCGAGAAGAGGAGCTTGGTTCCAAGCTTTTTCCACAATGTCCTCCAGAAGTGGCTGAGGAATTTTGTGTCTCGGTCGGATACAATGGTACGAGGCACTCCATGTAAGCGCACCACTTCCTTGAAGAAGAGATCAGCGGTTTGGCTTGCATCATTGGTCTTGGAGCACGGAATGAAATGTACCATCTAGGAGAACTTGTCCACTAGAACAAAAATAGAATCCTTGTGTTCTATCTTGGGCAAGCCCAGCACAAATTAAGTCCATAGACAGATCCACCCATGGTGCAATAGGAATAGGTAAAGGCATGTGTAAACCATAAGGATGCGACCTGGATTTGGTTTTCAGACAGACAGTGCACTTGGCGCAAAGGCTCTCGACATAGCGCCTCATCCGGGGCCAATAGAAGTGGTCGGACATGACGCTCAGGGTTTTGTCTCGACCGAAATGCCCCATCAACCCGCCCCCATGAGCTTCTCGGGTCAGTAAGTCTCGCATGGAACCATGAGGGATGCACATGCGTTTTTCCTTGAAGAGGAACCCGTCCTGCTGATAGAATGGACCCATGGCTCCCTTAGCCGTGTTACTATAAAGCTCAGAAAAATCAAGGTCAGTTTCATAAGACATTTTAAGTTGTTCAAAACCCATGATCTTAGCCTCCATGGTGGTAATAAGTGTGTGGCGCTGGGATAGAGCATCTGCCACTACGTTGTCCTTTCCCTTCTTGTACTTGATCACATAGGGAAAAGTCTCCACAAACTCCAGCCACCTAGCATGCCTCTTCTTGAGTGTGGTCTGGCCCCTCAAATGCTTAAGAGTCTCGTGATCAATGTAAGGTCGGAGGACCTCGTTCATGAGCCTCATGAATGTGCTAGGGGCGTTGGTAAGGCCAAACGGCATCACCAGCCACACGTACAGTCCTTGCTTGGTCTTGAAGGCGGTTTTCCACTCATCTCCTTCCTTCATGCGGACTTGATGGTACCCACTCCTGAGATCAATCTTAGAAAACACAACAGACCCACTCAGTTCATCCAACATATCATCTAATCTGGGTATAGGGTACCGATATTTGATGGTTATGTTGTTGATGGCTCGGCAGTCCACACACATGCGCCACGTTCCATCCTTCTTTGGCACTAGTAGAACCGGGACCGCACAGGGACTAAGGCTCTCGCGGATGTAGCCTTTGTCCATGAGGTCTTGGACCTGCCGCTCCAGCTCCTTAGCTTCCTCAGGGTTGACACGGTAAGCGGCTCGGTTTGGTAGGGGCGCACCGGGTACAAGGTCAATCTGATGTTCTATGCCACGGACAGGGGGTAAACCGGCTGGAATCTCATCAGGAAAGACATCCTTGTAACGTCCCATGAGGTCTTGTACTACATCCGGTACTTCAGGAGCCTCAAAACCAGCAAAACAACCTTCCTTAAAGATCATTAGTAGCACCTGTGTCTCACGTTGTAATGATTTAAGCACTAGTCCGGAAGTCATGTAAAGGTTAGTGTTACTTACCTGGCCGGACTGGATCATTGCCTTCTGCATATCATGAACTTCTTGGGGGCTGAGAGGTGCTAGGCTGTGCTTCTTGTTGTTGTGGACGAAACTATAAATGTTAGTGCGTCTATGGTGAAGGGTCTCCTTGTCAAACTACCACGGCCTTCCTAAAAGTATATGGCCGGCTTGCATGGGTACAACATCACACTTGACCTGGTCATGGTACTTGCCAATACTGAAGGACACAACAACTTGTTCGACAATCTTGAGTTCAGTCTCATCATTGAGCCATTTGAGACGGTATGGCCGGGGATGTGCAGTTTTGACGAATCCTAGCTTATCAACAAGATACTTGCTAGCCATGTTTGTAACACGCCCGGACCGTACCAGGCCGGACTAACCCGGTACGTCCCGGGAGCACCACAAGTATAGCTCACCGTACCGGTTCGACCTAGAATCAAGAACAAGTCAAGACTCTCGACCAATCCGTTCCAGTTTGCTATGACCTCGATGTCATGGCCTAAGGCTTCACAACCCGTACCACAATCATCGAGTTGTGTTGACCCGGACAAGGTCTAGTATCATTTAACACACAACTACGAATATAAACATACATTTTATTAATAATAGGTAGAAAGCGTTTTACAAAACATTACAATACAAAATAGGGGAGTTTACTAGAATGTTACATATTTTAGGTGTATTGACTAGAATGATACAGATCTTTTTTTTATTACTAGAATATTTTCGATACCAAGCGTACCCTTTTTTTACGTTATGAGAAAAAACGTATTTACGAGAATGCCATTACTTTTCGCTGCCACGTAGGCAAAAAACCGGCGCCACGGAGGAATTCGCGTCCGTATTTTCATTAAGTCAGCTGTTAAGCGATAGATACGTATTTACGGCCGATTTATCTTTACGTTACGGCTGACTTAATACATACGACTGACTTAAGTGAAAGTGGCTGACTTAAAACTATAAGTCAGCTTGCCGATACAACTGATTTACAGAAATCCGGCTGAGTTATGTGACCACGGCTGACTTAATGATACAAATGACGGCTGACTTATACATCGGCGGTTTGATTTCTGGAAAATTTGGCTGAGTCGTGGTTAAGAAACGGCTGAGAAACTTTTTTTCAGCTGAGTAAAGGAACATGGATGGGTTGGGTTATTGAAGCCACGGCTTAATTATGGGATGCTGTTACGACTGGGTTTGTATTAGTCAGCCGTTAAAGCATGGATAAACAGTAAACTCAGCTGCTTTGCGGCTGACGTATGAGCGAAAGATTAATTACTAGAATGTTCTCGTTTGATGGCTGATTTACGTAACGATACGGCTGACATATGGTTGTTCATCCTTATTGCGGCTGACTTACTGTCAAAAGATTAATTACTAGAATGTTTCCATGTATCGGCTGACAAAGTGTAAACATGATGGCTGACTTATTTTGGCTGAGTTACTGATTTGTTTGTCGGCTGATTAACCGATGTTCCATGTCATCTGCCATGTCATCAACTCGGATTTGACATGTCATCACTAACGGTCGCCCAATTTACAACTGAGTTACGAGACCTTTCAGTTGTCTTCTTCATCTTATTTTTGAATGATTACACAGCCTTTCTTTTCTTCTTCATCATCTCAGTTATCTATCCTCTTCATCTTTCTCATATGGTAATGGATCCCGTTATTATTGTTTCCGGTAAATGGATTATGAAAAAACGATATGTATTCAACGTCGACAGTAGAGGGTGTAGAGTTCTTCATTTAGGTGAGAAAACTAAACTTGAAGATTTCACAAAGTCTGTCATCGACGATTACGGTTTGAATGATTTGAAGGTTCATATTCTGCTTAGCTACATGTTTTCGAATAAAACATTGAAAACAATGGCGCACAACACTCCACCAGTTTACGTGTCCAACACTCGACAATTGCAATGTTTTCTAAGCTTAAAGAAAAGCGAACAACTACGTCTCTGTGTGGAGATTACAGAGAAAAAGGATGACAGCTCAGACGTAGAAGCTTCAGAAGAAGAAGCTTCAGAAGAAGAAGCTTCAGAAGAAGAAGCTTCAGAAGAAGACGCTTCAGAAGAAGACGCTTCAGAAGAAGACGCTTCAGAAGAAGAAGCTTTAGAAGAAGAAGCTTTAGAAGTTGAGTCTATAGAGAATGGGAGTTACGATGGTTGCAGTTTGGAGGATGAACAAGATGAAATTGAGAATGACTGCTTTAGTAACGTTGAAATACACGACGTAGCCGGAGAAGATGAAATAGGCAAAGAAAACGAAGAAGATGATGAATTTGAAAGTCGATTTGATATGTTCGATGACTCGGACGGTGCGTCATCTGAAGATGATAACTTCAGCACATACGGTGAGTCTCCTATCGAAGAAGACGAAGATTCACCAACGCTACCTTCCAAGAAGAGATATCAGAACTTCTTGATGAGCGAATCTAAAGGGAATCTGGAGGTTTTGAAGTTGGAGATGTCGTCGTTAGACCTTGCGGTAGGACAACGATACTTGACTAAAAAGCATTTGAAGAGACGACTGAAACTTTTTACAGTGAGGCATCAATTTGATTTTGATGTAGAAATATCAAACCTGACAACATACGTTGTTAAGTGTTGGGTTGATGGATGTACATGGAGAGTTCGTGCATCTACCGAAGGATTGTCCCCGCAGTTTTATATTCGTATTTACGACTCGGATCATGCATGTTCTGTAACTGAGCGTTCTAATCGATCTCGAAATGCAACACCGGATATTTTAGGAGAGTTGTACAAGAACTTTCTCGGCGACGTTGGTCCGGCCGTTCGCCCTGAGAGTGTCGGAATAGCTATCACTAAGCAGTTTGGTGTAAAGGTAATTATGTTAAAACGGCTGAGTTATGGTAGAGTATAGGCTGGGTTATTTTATGTTAGAAATGACTGAGTTACAAAACTATGGTTGAGTTATGTTTACGTTGTGACCGTCTTAATGATATGATGTGGCTGAGTTATGTAAATTGTTTTTTCATGTGAGCAGATGGAATATTGGAAATCACACCGGACGCTTAAATGTGCAGAGGAAATCGATGAGGGCACACCTGAGTGTGGTTTTGAACTCTTGCCTTCTTACTTATACATGATAAGAAGGGCAAATCCGAATACAGTTATGCGTCTTCAAATCGATGAGCTTGGAAGATTCATGTATGTGTTTCTTGCGTTTGGTGCGAGCGTTAATGGGTTTCCTTTCATGCGCAAAGTTGTTGTCGTCGACGGTACGTTTCTTAATGGTAAATATAAAGGGACGTTACTCACAGCACTAGCTCAGGATGGTAACTTTCAGATTTTTCCAATAGCCTTCGCAGTGGTTGACACTGAAAATGATGATTCGTGGAATTGGTTTTTTACGCAACTAAAAGTGTTGATTCCTGACCAGGAGGGTCTTGCGATAATATCAGATAGGCATAACTCGATAGGGAAAGCAATTACAAATGTGTATCCGTTAGCTGCTCGTGGAATATGCACCTATCATTTGTATAAAAACATATTGGGACGGTACAAAGGAAAAGATGTATTTCGGCTGGTGAAGAAAGCGGCGCGATATTTTAGAATGTCTGACTTTGATATGATTTTCGAGGAGATTAAAGCACTTAATCCTGATCTCCACGGCTACCTCGAAAGAGCTGATGTCAGACTGTGGACACGTGTTTATTTCCCGGGCGAGAGGTACAATTTGATGACTACGAACATAGCGGAATCAATGAACAGAGCATTATCGCATGCTAGAGGTCTTAACATTGTTCGAATATTGGAATCGATACGGGTTATGATGACCAGATGGTTTGCTGAACGAAGAGTGGATGCCAGATCGCAGTCAACCACACTCACGCGCGGTGTGGAGAAACTATTACAAGTAAGTCAGTCGTAACAGTAAAATAAGCCAGTCTTTAAATCTAATAAGTCAGTCGTTTTAATTGGGTTTTGTTGATAGGGACGTGTAAGTGCCTCCCGGGATTGGACCGTTCAAAGGATTGATGACCATCACACTGAAGTTAAATATGGCGCTGCTGGCGAGTCTTTGAATGTTGTTAATTTAGTTGAGCGAAAGTGCACATGTCGGCGTTTCGATGTCGAGAAAATACCATGTGTACACGCAATCGCAGCTGCAGAGGAAAGAAATGTTTCTCGAATATCACTGTGCAGTCCTTACTATAAAAGCACTTATTTAGCTAGCGCATACGCTGAATCGGTCATGCCGGTTGACTCAGCGCTACCTGTTCCAGATAACGTGGCTAACGTACAGTGCTTTCCACCGTTTATTCGTCAACAACCGGGAAGACCTAAAAAAAATAGGATGAAATCTGCTTTAGAAGTTGCACTTGCAAACAAACGTCCTAGGAAAGAGCACATATGTTCTCGTTGCAGTCAAAGTGGACATAATGCGAGAACTTGTCCGATATAAGCAATTGCTTTTCATGTTGTTTTGAAATACGGCTGGGTTTTGTGTTGTAATACGGCTGGGTTTTGTGTTGTAATACGGCTGGGTTTTATTTTCATTGATTTGCACAACGGCTGGATTATTATTTGTAATACGGCTGGGTTTTGTGTTGTAATACGGCTGGGTTTTTTTGTATTGTGGTTGGGTTTTTATTTTCATTGATTTGCCCGCTTCCCATTACTCAAGAGAGACACAGACATCGAAAAACGAAATGTCCGTACTTAATTGCCCTACGTTACGTAATAGCCCCTACGTAATTATTGATTATAAAGTGGAATACGAAAGCAGCGAATTAAATTAAGAGAAATTAATCTTCATTGGCTGAGATAATGTTACTCACACGCCTAATAATTGTCGTGATTTCTAATGTCAGCTCTTTTATTCAAACGCAGTTGAAAAAAACTTCCCCGCTAGAAACACGAAACGTCGCGAAGTCAATTAAGGCTGAGTTATTGTAATACACGGCTGAGTTATGGATTAAATTCCCGCTCAAAATAAGAAATAAGAAACGCCGCGATACGAAACTACAACCGTTAACTGCAGATAAATAAGGTACTTCTCAAACAATTACACATCTTCAACTCTCTATCTTTTACACAACTGTCCTCTCAGAGAAAATGGAATATTTCCCTCTGCTTGAATTGCCTGAAGATCTTCAGGCAATGGTGGTTGAGCGTGTGGCCCGTAACTCCTTCCAAGATCTCTACCGCCTCAGAGCATCGTCCAGGTCGATGAAGGCGTTAGCAGAGATGCGTAGGGTATACCATTATTTCGATGTGTTATCCTTTCCCTGGGGTCTCATTATGCCATCTCAGTTGTTGAAAACTTGCTACGCTGAGAACAATCCAAGCACAATTTATGTAAAGGGTGTACAGTTTTTCTACTCATACGATGAGCAAGATTATGGCCTTTCTCTCCTCAAGCGTGCAGCAGATGCAGGATATGAGCGTGCAGTGTATACACACGCTATGACTGAAGCAATCTTTTACGGTGATGGGCAGTATTTTCGGAGAATTCCAAGAGCAACTGTTGACAGGGTCGGGAAACTTGTTCGAGATGCGAAATGGGGATGGGGTTTGTGGCATACTGACGAGTTCCGTCAAATTAAGGCCATGTTCACTTCTACTTATGTTCCGTCCTTCTACCTTTGCCAATGTGCAAATGTTGTGGACCGACAATGTCTCTGCCTATGGCACATTGATGTGACTAAGGACGACAACATGTGTGAGCGCTGTTTCTGGATCAAAGAGATTTCCTTGTTCTTTCGTGATTTTGAACCGATAAGCCTGTTTAGGGACACAAGTAAGTGGTGAAGATGTCTCTGCATCAGAATCTTATCTTTTTTATGTTTTTTGCTATGCCATTATGTATGTCGAACAAAAAAATTATATATTCTGTTTTTATGGCTGACTTATTTTCTTATGGCTGACTTATTTTCATCTTACGGCTGAGTTATTTTCATCTTACGGCTGAGTTTTATTCTTCGGCATTATTAATTATTAACAATGTTACGGCTGAGTTATATTTTCCGGCATTATTTACTTTACACAAGGAAAAAAAAGAAATCATTTTCGTCCCAACGCGAAAAAAAAAAGAAAAGCTCTCGACGACAGGCGATTTCTAAGCGTCTCGATACGAAGGTAAAACCGAAGCCTCTCTTTTGCAGATTTGTGGATTCAGCTTCGGTTCGATGATGTTTTCTTCCCATTCTTTTCTTGTTTGCAGATGCCTAATTCGCACAAACCTCATTTCTTGAAGCCTCTGCTTCCCGATTTCCACAGTGGCGTGGTAGACACACACTCTCTATTTCTCATGTGTATATGTTCCTATTTTAGAGTTTGCTTAACTTTGGCTTTTCTGACCTGCAGACAATACCACTTGGCTTCTTCTCACAACACATAGAAGGGAAGACAAACCGGAAAACATGGAAACTAAGATCGGACGCTACAGATCAAACTTGGGAAGTGATACAAGAAGGCAGGAGACTCACCGGAGGTTGGAAAGATTTCACCACAGCACATGACCTTCAAATCGGTGACATTGTCATCTTCAAACACGAAGGAGATATGGTGTTTCATGTCACACCATTTGGTCCTAGCTGTTGTGAGATTCAGTATACACATCCTCACATCATCAGGGAAGAAGCCGATGCGGATGATGCTCCTTCTTTCTCATTTGACTATTGTTTTCAGGCTGAGGTCACTGCTTCGAATCTAAAAGAAGACAAACTTGTGAGTCGATTTTCAGTTATAGACCATATTTAGTTAGTTATTAACATATGGTTTGATCTGTTCTGTGTCTTTACGTTCTGTGTTTGCAGTATCTTCCTGAGGGAGCTACGACTTGTACTGCTTTGAACAAACAATGCCAAGAGATAATACTTGTCAACAAAGAGGGAAATTCATGGACTGTGAGTTTGCGATTTAGCGAAGCAGACGGCATGTATTACATCAGAAGAGGCTGGAGAAAGTTCTGTCGTGCTAACAGATGCGCCATAGGAGACTTATTTGTGTTCAATGTGGTTGGAGATGGGAAAACTACTCCACTAATGTGTGTATGTCCGGAAAGGGAAGAGTGATTTTGAACCTAAACTTATGTATGTCGAACCAGAAATTTATGTATGTCTCTTTTTATGGCTGACTAATATTCATATTATGGTTGAGTTATTGTTTATGTTATTGTTTGATTATGACTGACTTCCACTGAACGTTATAGCTGAGTTACTATCTTATTATGACTGACGAATACTCATATAATGGCTGGGTTATTGTTTGATTATGACTTAATTAACGTAACGGCTGAGTTGCAGTGAACGTTATAACTGAGTTATTAAAACATTATGACTGACGAATACTCATATTATGGCTGGGTTATTGTTTGATAGTGACTTAATTAACGTAACGGCTGAATTGCAGTGAACGTTATAACTGAGTTATTAAAACATTATGACTGACGAATACTCATATTATGGCTGGGTTATTGTTTGATAGTGACTTAATTAACGTAACGGCTGAATTGCAGTTAACGTTATAACTGAGTTATTAAAACGTTATGACTGACGAATACTTGTATTATGGCTGGGTTATTGTTTGATTATGAATTAATTAACGTACTGGCTGAGTTGCATTGAACATAATAGCTGAGTTACTAAAAACATTGCGTCTAAATTATGATTACAACATATGACTACGCAAAGAAATAGTGCCAAAATATGGCCATACCAAACCCACAAACCACCACTGGAAACATCAAACACTTCATCTTTTCCGCTTTACCGAGTTCTTTCTCCAACCGACCAACGTCTACTCTCAGATCTGATATGCCTTTGGTCATGTCACTCATCACCGATTTCATATCTTCTACCTCTTCCACCAAGCACTCGTCCGCCCATTTGAATAAATGTCTCTGATTTCACCAACATGCCCAGCTCTTAGTATCACATTGACAGTATAATGAATAAAATTAAAAATCAAACCTTAATATATCCTTTGCGACAGCAATAGTACAGTCGTCCTGGATTAGCCCGTGATGGAGATGTACATAATTCAGCGGGTTCACCACACCAACACTGTTTCGGCGTTCCTCTTTCCACATGCCGGCGGTGAAAGTAAGTGTTACCAGACACAGATGATGAAGAAGACATTTTCTTTGAATGAAAGAGAAATTGGTGTGAAAGACAAGGTTAAAACAATAGTGGTAGTAATATAAAATCATTTTTTAAAAAAAATTCAAATAAAGAAGAATAATTTAAATTAATAAACTATTAAATGCCTCGATATTTTTCCACACACGTGATGCACTTTAATTATGACGAATATTCAATCAAATCAAGAAATACGAAAGGTTCTTTATTATTTTATCAAACACTTAAGTTGAATTCGTATTACGGCTGTGTTAGCGTCTATATTTTGGCTGAGTTAACGTAGATGTATTGACTGAGTTACATTAAAAATAACAATACCTCGATTATGTAAATAATCCGATACATGCGTGCCAGCCGTATAATAATGAGTCTCGATATTCTCAATGCAAACGAAATTTCTCATGCACATAATAATAAGAGAATAAAGGTCTCTAATAATAGTAGTCTCGATAATGTAATGACGGCCATAATAATGAGTCTCGATATTCTCAATGACGATGGAATTTCTCGCACGTATAATAATAAGAGAATAAAGGACTCTAATACTGGTCTCGATTAAGTAATGGCGGCCATAATAATACATGAAAAATACCGTTAACTTTGGCTTCGTATTTTTACACTATAAGGCTGAGTTATTAGTATCTTAATTCGTATTACAGATGAGTTACTTAACTGAAACGGCTGAGTTAAACAACTTAATAGAAACTTAATGGCTGAGTTAAACAACTTTATAGAAACTTAACGGCTGAGTTAAACAACTTTACAAAAACTTGACGGCTGAATACAAACAAAAACAACAAATCAATTACTAAAACCAAAATTATCAGGACCAAATTCTTCAAACATGTGGACAAGATCACGCCAAACTCTAGTTAGCATCCACGCAGGCTTCTCACCCCCATGTGCCCACCTCCTCTTCAAGAGGCGCATCTGACAACGAAACACCGTTCTGGCCACCAGATTAAAATTTGTCCAAACTTGAAAATTATATCTTCGTGCCCACGTGCGTTTGCGCTACAAAAAAAAACCAATTTCCAAATGTAAGTGCTGTTATTATGTCTAATATCAAAAACAATTCAAAGATGTTGTCCTTACAGCGAGTTGAAGAAACCAGCGTTCCTTAAAATGATCGGGAATGGCGCGCCATGTCGGCCAATCATGAACCCATCCTTCTGCTAAAATCGACGGGATGGCCAGGGAGAGATCGCTTAGAAATTTAAACCAGATTACGCTGTCAAGCAAGACACCCGGGCCAGGGTATAGAACGGGAAGGTTTTCACGATTTTCAGAGTTTAGTATCTCATTGACTCTGTTCTCTAACCTTTCTGAATAACCAGGAACAATCATAACTTTGTAAGGCGATATAGAGATATTGTTTAGGTTTTCTAGTGAGATAAGGCGAGAAAGTGCAAGAGAAGGGGGCTATATATAGGGGAAGTATAGAACATTAAAGGTCGCGAGATAAAATATCTAAAATTTTCGCGCCATATGTAAATATTAACTTACACTAACAGGCTGAGTTATTAAGACCTTTACGGCTGATTTGTTGTTTGCCGTTTAGGGTATAGGGTTTAGTTATTTAGGGTTTGGGTTCCGAATAAGATTGTTTAGGGTTATGATTTATGATGTACGAACCAGAAGATATGATAAATATCACAAATTCATAATAAATAACACAATAACAGTTTACGTGTTTTGAATCATGCTCACACCTCATATCACTGCCTAGAGTTTTAGGTACTCGTAAGAGACAACATATACCTCAAGATTATAATCGATTCCAAACTCGTATAGTCAACAAAGATCATATTCACACATTGAGTTATTATTAATTATTTTGATAATTGGACTTTATATATAACATTCGAATGAAAAATTATTAATTATTTTGATTCTAGGGTATGTTTGAGGTATGACTGAGTTATCAATAAGTACTGGCTGAGTATTACTAATCGATATGACTGAGTTATTACAGCAGTTATCCAAAGTCAAATAGTTAACATAACAACAAACACAGGTTCACAAACAAACACAGTTTCATTTTGACAACAACTTGTTCATTCCAACATTTCCTCCTTCCTCGAGGATATCTGCTGCCATCTTCACCCGTAACCATTGAATATTACTATCGTTTATGCCATCAAAAGATACACCAAGCGCTAGACACTCCACAAACTTCAACGAATAAACCCCACAATCACCTATGATGTTGTTTTGTGGAATGTATCTTTTGCTCCTCCGTCTGAATGCGAACCTCTTCCTAGAATGCTTTCGGAGATCGGCAGGAATAAGCTCATTCAACATCCAGGGAAGCATCTCCAGTAGAGGTCTAAAAGCATTTAGCATTTTTTGCTCACTTTCGGGTGTTGACTCTCCATAGATTGGATCGTAGCAATCTATCTTCTCCTTGATCAGATCCACGTGAAACGCCACCCAGTGATTACCGCCGGTTTGAAGACATCCGTACACGTGATCCACATCTGCATACCACTTCAAGTTTGTTGTAAATTCTTCGGGGAGTCTCCCGTTTACCAATTTTTCATAACCACTGTCTTTGAACTTGAACGAAGCAGGTTTCATCCTGAACTGCATGTAATCGTAAGCCGAAAAACCTAACAACCAAGGGTCTATGAAACCAATCCGCTTGGACCAGAATGGAGTGGGATTTCGCATGGACCTTTGTATGAGGACGTTCATATACGCAGCGATATGCTAGACAAAGAAAAATAATAAGTCAGCCGTAATATAATGAATTAAATATATAAGTCAGCCTTAATAAAGACTTACATTATCAAACACCCATCCATATTCTTTGTCAGGCCACGGTCTTTCATGCATGAGTATGCTGTAGAAGTCACTCTCATGATCAGCTGAGAGTTCTTCTGGTTTATCTTTAGGTGCTGGTGGTTTGGGTGGAATTGCCTTAATGTGTTGCTTCAGTTTTTCCAGTCGCGCCGGATCAACAGGTGCGCAAGGGTCGTATATTGCTGATGAAGGCGTAATGTTCTTCCTCATGCAAGTCGTCTGTCCATTGTCTCCAATGTACGGAAAAACTGGTGCTGAATCAAGGTTCGTCAATGAAAACCCTTGTGGAGATAACTTAACTGATTTCTCCCAAAGTTCCTTTATAACGGAAGATCTAATCAATTCAGCTGGCTCGACATCAGACTCCGCCGCCAATGCGTTATCTTCCGCAATAACTTCGTCGTTCGTCACAACACATTCCTCTTCTTCTTTCTTCTTCTTCGGTAACTCAGCCTCTTTTTCCTTCTTTTTTTTCGGTAACTCAGCCTCGTCTTCCTTCTTTTTCTTCTGTAATCCAGCCTCTTGTTTCTTTTGTAACTCAGCCGCTTTTCTGTTCTGTTTCTTCTCCTCGTTCTCTTTTTTCTTAGCCTCTTGCTTCTCCTTCCTCTTCAACGCAGCCTCTGCCCGCTGTGCTTTTTTCTTATCCTCGATAGCCTCATCCTTTACAGTAACAGTACGCTTGGCCTTGCCCCGTAAGCCGCGTCCATAGGCTGGAACGTTGGCATCCTTACCATCCTTAGTAATCTTTGCAGGAGAAACACTGATGAAATCAGTTTCATTAAAATCATCACCCAAAATCCTTCTCACCACTGTATCCTTCTCAAGCTCCGAATTCTTCTTTGCAGGGGTCTCAGCTAACGCTGGACTTTTGACTGACTTCTGCTGTTTCTGCTGCGCCGGCACCGGACTTTTGACAGCCTTCTCCTTCCGCTGCGGCGGCACCGGACTTTTGACAGCCTTCTCTTTCTGCTGCGGCGGCTCTGGACTTTTGACAGGCTTTTTCTGCTGCCGCGGTTCTGTCACTGGAGTTTTTACAGACTTCTCCTCCTGGGCCTGCGGTTCTACCACTGGACTTTTGTCCGACTTTTCCGGTGGCGACCTCCTACGAGGTGATGATGTCACCGATAAAGATTTTTCTACGCCGGCGGAGGAGAGTTTAGCATCGTTGTCGGGAATTTTCCTTTCCCCCAAAACTTTCAGACTCTGCTGCACTACAGCTTTCACCACGTTATCTAGGGTCTTCTCGTCCATCACTGGCCGGTTCCGGTCAAAATCGTAAGCGTCAAATTTTGCTGAAATATTCTGCAGAGCACTCACAAGATTCGTCAGAGTCGCTTTGTCCAATACAGCTTCCTCCTCGCTAGAACCCTTTCTCGTTTCAGCAGCTTCTTTCTTCTGCTTCTTTGTTGATGGCTCAGCTTCTGATGAAACTCCCTTCGTTTTCTTCTTCTTCTTCTTCTCATTCCCCTTCCCCTGCTCATCCCTCTGTACTTCCCATAAACCTTTCACGTATCTACCTGCGTGTATGTCTTCTACCAACCTAACGAGTTGTGGGTCGTCAGGTTCATCCGACCATACAAGAAACATCTCTTCAATTGACTCCTTCATAACCATTCTCCTCAAACGGACCTGCAACACCAGTTTATCATAAACTCAGCCATCAAATAACACAAAACCAAGCCATCAAATAAATTAATTCGGTCACAATATAAAATAAACTCAGCCATCAAATAGACTAATTTGGCAACAATATAAAATAAACTCAACCATTAAGTAGCTGTTAACTCAGTCGTATAAGTAGCAGTTAAACATTACCTCGCCATGATCTTTGATTTCGTCAGACAAGACAGTATCAAAACTTGAACGTGTACGCCTTCCACCCCATCGCAAAAGAGGAACGTCTTCATTGTTGACCACTCTCCCAAACTTCTCACCGAAACAGACGATGGACTCATACGCCCAAACCAATAAAACGTCCTTCATGCCGCTTACTGTGTATGACTTTCCATCTGGAGACAGTGTTTTCAGAGAGTCAACAAGAACTTCGAATGCAGTCCGACCCCATGGATACGACCTCATGGCTTCATCGTCGAATACCCTTATTGCACTTTGAAAGGGTATCCTTGAATTGTGATGCAAACAGTACAGTCCCATGGCTTGAAGAAATAACATCCCCAACCACTTACGCTTTTCAAAACTCCAACCAGGACAGAACTCTAATGCTGCCTTCAGCTCATCATACTTGGATCCCATCCCAAGCGGCACCTTCAACTCCTCCCAAAACTCTTTGTATTGATCAGGTTCAAAACTTTCTGTTGGCAATGGACCTGTGTTTAACCCAGTGATCTCACCAAACTCGAGCAAGCTAAACCTGATAACATCATCAACCACAACAGACCATATCTCCTTTTTATGCACTCGCAGCTGTCTACATAGCAGATAGTGTACGGTCCTACCAGACCAAATGCTTTCGCGTGAAAGTAGCCTAGCAACTACTCCAATGGAAGAGTTCACCAGTTCTTCCCACACATCGAGTCCTATTGTTTCTTTAATGTGGGGGAAATATCCTGCACGGAAATTATGATTGATATCTTTACCTTCTAGGTTAGAAGGGTAAAGTCTTGGAGGGTAATCACGTGGTTCGACTTGACTAACATCCATCTGATCATATAACACAACAATAAATCAGCCACAACATAAAAATAACACAGCCATATCATAATATTAAAATATATTAGGTCATATATATAACTCAGCCATAACATAATAATTACTCAGTTATAACATAACCATAACTCAGCCATAACATAATAATTACTCAGTTATAACAAAACCATAACTCAGCCACAACAAAAAGCCCTAATTCAGACACAACAAAAGCCTAGACAATCACATATCTCAGCCGCAATATAACCCTAACTCAGACACAACAAAATCCTCAACAAACCCATAGCACAGTCAACATAACCCTAACTCAGTCGCAACAAAAACCTCGACACACCCATATCACAGCCTCAATATATAACTGACCCACAAACTCAACCAAAATACAATATATAATGTCGCGACATCTTACCGGAAAAGATGAACTCGTTGATGAGAATGCGGTCAAGGCAATTTCGTACAGACGACGGTTTCTAAAAACTCCGACGAGACAGAGTTCAACGACAGAGAGTTATAGAGAGTTCAACGACAGAGAGTTAGAGAGAGTTCGAAGAAGTAAAGAACAATGTCGACGAGGGTTTCGAAGGGTGAGACGATTTCGGTTTGCGGTTCCTTCTTCGACACAACACAGTTCTTCGTGTTCTTTTTTTTTTTTTTTTGACAAAACCGTATGTATGATAGTGATAGTGATAGTGATAGAGACGGTTTGGTTTCAAAAAATAACTGATGTGATGTGGATTTTAAATAACTGATGTGGCTTTGATCTTTAAAATTAGTTTCAGAAAATAAAACATAACAAAAGCCCCTTATTGTAAATTACTAGGAAAGAGAAAACATTCTAGTAATAAAACAAAGATATACAACATTCTAGTAATAAACCATAAAATGTGTAACATTCTAGTAATTTTCTCTACAAAATATCAGAGTTTGAGCTCACGGCCTAGTGCCAAAATGAAAAGAAAGTAATTATACATTCCAAAAGATAGTCCGCTTATGCTTATGCCACTTCCAATCTACACCGGCCGCTTCCCGTTCTGCTGCGCCCTAAGCTTCCTACCTACGGGTTACCTGCATAGTAGAAGAGGGGATGAGTAATCAGAATTACTCAGTGAGTTCCAAAAATAAACAACAACGACCCCCTTCAGCCCATGCCCCAAACACAATCAACAATTGGTTAGTAAACAACACAGCAGAAGCAACAAACAAACAAGCAACAAGCAAGCAAACAAGCAATTACTAAACAAACAAATGGTCTCACCACCGAGGCCTAACTACACAAAAAGAAAGCTAGACTCGATCCTAGACTCGATCTACACAAACAAATATTCGGATGAAACACATCCTGGGATCCCAACACCTCGGAGCCCTAACACATCTCCATACTGAACACTCCCGATCACAAACACAACAGTCACATGGTCGGAAAACATCATCTCCGGGAATTAGGCTTCTCCCAATCTAACCCGGGCCGCAACGTCATGCAGCGCTTGTCCATGGGCGCGACCCACTTCACGTGACAAGCCATGGAGAGTAGGTCACTCCACAACTAGAGAATTGGGTATCGCCCAATCTAACTCCATGGTCTCGAACACCTTCGGAGAATTAGGCTTTCCCTAATCTAACCCCGAGATGGCCCATGCTTTAGTATAGATGCCACACACACAAGCAACAAGCGTGAGGTAGCTCCACCTCTAACCTCCACGCACATCTAGACTCAAAGCATAACAATCACTCGCCCTAGTCTAGACAAACACACACACAAACACTACTTAGCATGAGGGAGCTTAACCTCAAACCTCGATGCACCTAAGTCTAGACTAAAACTAAATAACTAAGCGAGTGACAACTAAACAAACAACCAATCAATCACACAACATGTATGCATGCAGCACAAACTTTCCCCGGGGCCCTGCAGAAAATCGATTAACTATGCCCCGAGTCTCCGTTTAAGACCTGTTGGTCAAGCTCGAACCTGCATACAAAACACAACACAAGAAACACACAGGAAACCCACCTTGACAATGCTTCTCCAATCGATGGTCGCCATGTCATCGCATCTTCACTTTCTTCGCCATGTCAACAACTTCTAAACCTCTTCTTCAAATGAGAAAACTCATTCCTTGATTTACTTAGACAATGGTTCTCCTTCTTTGGTTTCAAAACGTTGTTCTCCTCTTGCTCGGTTTTTATTGATTTTCTCGTACCGGCAGAAAACTGTCTTTCGACCATGACCGTTCCTCGTTTCGACCACGACTAAGGTCAAGGTCTTTGACTTTTCTACTTATGAGCAGGGTCATTACATTCTCCCCCACTCATTAGAATTCGTCCCCGAATTCTAAGGTGCTGATGACGTTGCTGCTTCATCTTCGAAGAACTCTGGAAAGTTCTGACGAAATCTGTTTTCATCTTCCCATGTTATCACCAAGCGGTTTTGTCTTCCCCAAAAGACTTGGATTTTAGGAATCTCCCTATTCTTCAGCATCTTCAAACGTCGTCCCCCGATGCGTATCGGCCCTTCTGGATATGTGAGATTTGTCCTCAGCTCTGGGATTCTCTCAGGCTCGATAGAATCAGGATCTCGAATCTGCCTTCTCAGCATAGATACATGAAATACAGGGTGTAAATTCATGTCTTCTGGCAGCTCTAGCCTGTAAGCTACTTCTCCTACTCTTCCAATGATCCAGTATGGACCAATGAAACGAACTGCTAACTTCCCAACTTTGCCGAAATGATCCTTTCCTTTCTGAGCTGATACCTTGAGATAGACCATATCTCCAACTGCAAATACTACTTCTCTCCTTCTTTGATCCGAGTTCTTCTTCTGTCGATCATGTGCCTTCTTCATGTTTGCTCGGATGACTTGCAGCTTCTCCAATGTTTCTTCAATGAATCCTGGTCTGATTAATCTTCGTTCTCCAACTTCCGTCCAACATAGAGGTGTTCGACAGGGTCTTCCATACAATGCCTCGTATCGTGACATTGCAATGCTGGCGTGGAAACTATTGTTGTAGGAAAATTCTATCAAAGGTAGATAGTTCTCCCACGTACCTGACCAATCGAGAATACACAAACGTAGCATATCCTCTATTGTCTGGATGGTCCTCTCCGTCTGCCCGTCCGTTTCTGGGTGAAATGCAGTACTGATGTGCAACTCCGTACCCAATGCTCTTTGCAATGCTCTCCAGAATGCTGCTGTAAATCTTGGATCTCGATCTGAGACAATGTTTGCTGGTACTCCGTGTAGCTTCACAATCTGATTGATGTAAATTTCCGCCAATGTCTCCGTCTTGTCTGTGTCTCTGATTGCTAACAAATGTGCTACCTTTGTCAGCCGATCCATGATATCCCAAATTGCATTATTTGATCTTCCTCTGGCCACTGGTAATCCTGTGATTAGATCCATGGACACTGAATCCCACTTCCACTCGGGAATAGGTAAGCTTTGAAGTAACCCTCCTGGTACTTGGTGTTCGGCTTTGATTTGCTGCCAAACTTGACACTGCGCTACCCATCTTGCTACTGACTTCTTCATTCCTGGCCAATGGTAATATCTCCTTATATCTCTATACATCTTGGTGCTTCCAGGATGTATACTCAAAAGTGACTGATGCGCTAACTTGAGAATATCCTCCTTGAATCCACCCTCCTTTGGCACAGTGATTCTTCCGTCGAGTAGCAATGTTCCGTCTTCTGCCATATGATATCCACTAGCATTTGGCCCTCCTTGCTCTCGTAGCTGCTCCATGATGATCTTCAGGTTCTCGTCTTGTTGCTGCGCTCCTCGAATACATTGTATCAAACTGGCTTGGTTCACGGCTTGCATTCCCAATGGTTCACTAGATTCTCCTTCCAGTGCAGCTAAAATTACCTTCTTGAATTCGTCTGATAACTTCTCCAAATCTCGCTCTGAGTCTACTACAGCTCTTCGTCGACTCAATGCATCTGCAACCACGTTTGCTTTTCCTGGGTGATACTGAATCTGAACGTCGTAGTCCGCAATGAATTCCATCCACCGTCTTTGTCGCAAATTCAGATCCGCCTGAGTGAACAAGTATTTAAGGCTTTTGTGATCCGTAAATACCTGAACGCTTTCTCCATAAGGATACGAGCGCCATATCTTTAATGCAAAAACAACGGCCGCCATCTCCAGATCGTGTGTGGGGTAGTTCTCCTTGTGCTTCTTCAACTGTCTTGAGGCGTATGCAATGACTCTGTTTTCTTGCATTAACACACACCCTAATCCTACCCGCGATGCGTCAGTATACACAACATATGGCTTACCCGGCTGAGGTAAGGCAAGAACTGGTGCCGTAGTCAATGCCTCCTTGAGTTTGTTGAAAGCTCTCTCCGTATGATCATCCCAAAGAAATGGGACTTCCTTTCCCGTCAATCGTGTCAAAGGTTTCGCGATTGATGAGAAAGCTTGCACGAACTTTTGGTAATAGCCTGCCAATCCGAGGAAACTTCTGATCTCCGTTACTGAGGTTAGACAAGGCCACTTCTGGATGACTTCAATCTTCTCTGGATCCACCGAAACTCCTTCCTTGGAAACTCTATGACCTAAGAAACCAATCTCACGCTTCCAGAATCGACACTTGCTGAGCTTAGCAAACAACTTCCAGTCTCTTAGTCTCTCAAATACCATCCTCAGATGCTCCTTGTGCTCCTCCTCGCTCCGTGAGTAGATGAGTATGTCGTCGATGAACACAATCACGAACTTGTCGAGGTAGTCGTGAAATACTTCATTCATCAACCTCATGAATACTGCTTGTGCGTTGGCTAACCCGAATGCCATTACAACGAACTCAAACTGGCCGTACCAAGTGTTGAATGCTGTCTTCATTACGTCGTTCTCTGCAATCAGAATTTGGTGATATCCCGAAGCCAAATCTATCTTCGAGAACAAACTCGCTCCTCTTAGTTGATCCAACAATTCATCGATCCTAGGTAAAGGGTACTTATCCTTGATCGTGATATTGTTGATTCCTCTGTAGTCGATGCACAATCTCATGCTGCCATCCTTCTTCTTCACAAACAAAACCGGAGCTCCCCAAGGTGAAGAACTCGGTCTGATGAAACCTTTGTCTAGTAAATCCTCCAACTGCTTCTTGAGCTCTGTTAACTCTGCTGGTGCCATGCGGTAAGGTGCCTTGGCGATAGGTGCAGCGCTCAGTTCTATGTTGATGGTGAACGGGTTACTCCGAGGTGGTGGTAACTCCGTTAACGCCCGAAACACGTCTTCAAACTCTTGGACCACTGGAATGTCTTCCATTCTCAATTCATTTCCTGTCTCCTCTCCGATGTACGTAAGCGATACCAAGTAGACCTCGCCGTCCACTAAGGCTCTCTCTGCTCTCATTAATGTGACGAACGTTGCTGAGACGCTAGGCTTGATCCCATAATACGCCAATACTCCTCGATGGTCGTCTTCAAAGAAAACTCTTCCTCTTGCACAGTCCAGCCACGCCCGATGCCTTGACAGCCAATCCATTCCTAAAATAACCTCGAAACCTTCTAAGGGCATGACCACTAGGTTGGCTAAAAGGATTTCGTGTAAAAGCACAATAGGCACATCCAACAACACCTTTTCACACATCCAACAACACCTTTTCAGCTTTCAAGGTTTCAAGGTTTGGCCTCCAGGGGTTAACACCGAGATATCAATATCACGGGTCACAAGGGTTCCTACAAATCTAGAGGCTACTACTGGGTTCACAAAATTATGGATGGCTCCCGAATCAAACAAAACAACAGCAGGGGTTCCACCAACCAACAATGATCCTAACAAAGATCAACACACTAGCATTCATCCAGAATGCTAACACAACAAACTACAAGCTACTAACTACTCTACACAGAAATAAACACGCAAAAGAGAGTTAGCACCCAAACAAACCTGTCACAGGACCTCTCGACGGTCCCGAAGCACTAGATGGAGTTTCCTCCATCTCCAAGGCATAGACTCTCCCTTCGGAGGCAGGATGCCCGGCTGGGTGTTCTCTAGTCGGTCGGTTTGGTTGGGTACGCGCAGACGATCCTCTTCCCTGTCCTGGACGGTTCACAGTACACTCGTTGGCGAAATGACCTTTCTCTCCACAGCTGTAGCAAGTAACCGATGCCTTCCAATCCGTCTTCTCAGCCGTTGAGTTGGTGCATTCATGAGAGTAATGTCCCAACTGACCACAATTGTAGCATGTCACCTGTGCCTTCGGGTTCTTTCCATGTAGTTTGAACTGACCCTTTCTTCCTTTCTTCTGGTTGGTTCGCAACTTATCATCCTTGGAATGACTGCTCTGAGGTTTGGGGTTTGATCCAACGGTTGGTTCACGTTCAGCTGCTACCATCTCCTCCACGTTGACTGCTTTCTCTATTAACTCGAACAAACTCACAAAATTGACGGCTTGTAGACAACTCCCGATCTCTGGCTTAAGACCTCGTAAGAACTTACGAACTAACACCGCTTCATCTCCGTCCTCGTAGTAGATGTATCGACTGAGCTTGAGAAATTCTGATTCGTACTCCCTAACACTCCTTTCACCTTCCTCCAATCGAAGAAATGCTTGCTCCATTCTGTCTCTTGCTTCTGGAGGAAAATACTTCTTCTGAAATTCTTGCTTGAATGCATCCCAATCCATGTCTTCTACTCCTTGTCTTCGTGTGATACTCTCCCACCAAGACATTGCGTCTTTCTCCAAGTAATGCACAGCTACGTCTTTCTTGTACTTGTATGGACACCTGGTGGTTGAGAAGTTCTTCTCTACACGCCGTAGCCATGTATCTGCTTTGAAGGTGTCGGCTTCTCTTTCGAACTTATAGGTACCCATGTTCTTCATCGTAAGAACATACTTCAGGAAGTCTGGTTGTCGAGTTTCAGGTTGATTTGCTTCTGGACTTGGGGTAACTTTGTTGGTTAAGACTTTAGACAAAAGGTTATGTACCATAGATAAGGTTGGATCTGCTGGTCTACTTCCTTCTGCTGGAGCTGGTGCAGGTGCTTGCGTAGGTGTAGCCGGCTCTGCTGGTCTTGAGTTGATTCTAATTGATGTAGATCCTTCCGAGTTTGCATGAGATGAATGGGGTCTCTGTGGTCCAACGAATGGTTCTGATTCCACATGCTGAGAATTGGGTGGTGATACTGATAATCGCCACGCTACAGGATATACGTTCTCCTCACTGTGAGCACGTTCAACGCCTTCCATAGGCCTTGGTCCACTGTCGCCAGTCTGGTTTGCTGAATTCGGAGCATGCCAGAAGTTGTGGTAGTTTGCGTACCTCGACCCATCCTGACCCGACGTTCCGAACGACTAGCCTGCTCCTGATCCTTGATTAGATATCTGCACGGTTTCAAGGGTTAATCCTAAAGAAAGAAAAATTCCCAAGGAACTAATCCTAAAACTACTCCCTAAAAACCCTAAGCGGAACGGACCGGTTTCCTAATGTGGCATAGGCGACTCATTTTGACTCGATAAAAACATTTGAAAAATGTTTCGGTTTATGAGCATGATCGGAAACACGCTCTGATACCACCATTTGTAACACCCCCGGACCGTACCAGGCCGGACTAACCCGGTACGTCCCAGGAGCGCCACAAGTATAGCTCACCGTACCGGTTCGACCAAGAATCAAGAACAAGTCAAGACTCTCGACCAATCCGTTCCAGTTTGCTATGACCTCGATGTCATGGCCTAAGGCTTCACAACCCGTACCACAATCATCGAGTTGTATCTACCCGGACAAGGTCTAATATCATTTAACACACAACTACGAATATAAACATACATTTTATTAATAATAGGTAGAAAGCGTTTTACAAAACATTACAATACAAAATACCAGAGTTTGAGCTCACGGCCTAGTGCCAAAATGAAAAGAAAGTAATTATACATTCCAAAAGATAGTCCGCTTATGCTTATGCCACTTCCAATCTACACCGGCCGCTTCCCGTTCCGCTGCGCCCTAAGCTTCCTACCTACGGGTTACCTGTATAGTAGAAGAGGGGATGAGTAATCGGAAATACTCAGTGAGTTCCAAAAATAAACAACAACGACCCCCTTCAGCCCATGCCTCAAACACAATCAACAATTGGTTAGTAGGACTACTGACGAGTTTCTCGCGACGATGCGATCATTCTACCACATCCCGGATGCTGTGGAGTTCCGGGTTCCCTGCCGCGGGGAATGTGCTAACAACCCCCCGGAGGGTTACTTTACTTGTTATGAGGCGTTCGTAGTGCGTTGTCGCCTCTGGTTCCCCATACCCGAAATTCTCGTCCGAGTGTTGGACCGTTTCGAAGTTGCGATAAGTCAGTTGACACCCGTTGCCATTCAGCACCTTATTGGGATCCTGATCCTAAGCTACGAGCATGGCCTTTCCCTTTCCGTTGATCATTATGAAGCGCTTTTGAGGCTTCAACTTGTCAGGGGTACGGATAAGCATAGGTTGGTCCCTCGGAAATTTATGTCAGTGGTTAAGAAGTTTATTTCGAACTTCAACTCGTGGAAGAAGTTCTTTTTCTTTGTCCGTATAGACGCTGCATCCATCGAAGAGAGTTGCATTCCATTGTTCCGGAGGTTGCCGAATGATCGTCCCTTCATCAATCCTTTTGCTCCATTCCCCGAGGACATCATTTCGGTGAGGGATCTTCTCAGGAATGGTCCCTTCTTCTGGACTTCTTTTACGCCGAAGAGGGTTCGGAAGGCACTGAGATTCGTGCAACCCGGTCCTGCTTTGGATGCGGACACGGGAAGCGACTCCGAACCCGACCACCAGAATCCCGTCGAAGCTCCGACAGCTGCGCCGGAGTCGAGCTCTTGGAAGGGAAAATATGTCGATCTTGGCGACATAGAGTTTTCGATGGATGACTCTATGCTTCCAGGATGGGATCCGAACCTTGCTTACGGCGAAGGGAGCGGTTCGAGCGAGGCCCCTATTCCGGATTTCGATGATTTATTTGCTGGGCTGCCATCGGGTTTCGATGCTCCTCCTCCTACGAAAGAATCGGCGAGGCCGAGAGTCGTTGCGGAAGGATCTCGCATCATCAATGGGGTTAGTTTTTTTTTGAGAATTTTTTGGTGATTGTCCCATGTATATATTTATAACATGCCAATCGATTTTGCAGGGCCTGAGCTTGTTGGGCTCGGCCATTGAGGCGGGCCATAGAGAAGCCATGGTCTACCGCTTCAATGCGGAGAAAGCGGAGCGGGATCTTGCTCGCGTGCAAGGCGAGATGCTGGAGCGAGAGGCGCAGCTTACTCGTGATCATGCGCGGGCTGTTCGTAAAGCGGAGAGGAAAGGCAAAAGAGAAATCGTCGAGGTGATGAAGACTCGTGCATCTCAGTTCCAGGTTGAGTACGGGAACCTCAAGAATGCCTTTACCTCGGTGGGTGACTTTCGCAAGTGCCGTGGTTCGGTCCGAAGTCTTTGGAGGACGCGAGCCGATGACTATGTGTTTGAAGAGGAAATGAGCTTGATGAAGAGTGGGATGACTGACCGTGCCCACGCTGAGGCGCTTATCCTTCCGACTGACGAGAGGATTCAAGGGTTCTGGGATTCCATCCCGGTTTCCCCTGATACCGAGGAGGTTCCGACCGATTTTCACGATGGTGGCGAGGAAGTGGATCGTCCCGCGGATGCGTTTGGTGCTTCGTTGTCCGGGGACTTTGACTTTGGATCATGAGGGATGGATCAGTTATCCTTGTTTTCGGCCGTATTTGTATTTCCGGGACTGGCCGTTTGTGGCTTTGAATCCCTTGCCGCTTTACGCGGTTTATTTATATGATAAATGTTTTGTTTCGAGTTTTCCTGAGTAGGGTTGAAGTAAATACGAGTTGTCGTCTCGTATGTAGTTCTGATTAGACGTTCAATCTGTTGGTTCGTTCGTGATTTTCGTAAAAATTTACTTATCTTTACGATTTTCGAGAACATTGAGATACGAACGGAGAGACATGGTTTATGATCTCGTATCTTTTAGATATCATGCCTTGAGATGTTTGAGACCAGAGCGTTGGGTTTAGGGCAAGACCTAGGTTTACTTTCCGTTAAGGTTTGTGAGGTGACTAGCCGGCTATCGTTTTTCCTGTTGCGATTTCTTCCTGACTCGCACCGATTTAAAGTCCGCGATATGTTCTCGGCTTATATGACTTGTATGGTACGAATCGAGCATCTTCTCAGAATCAACTGGAAGTGCTAAACCAAAATTTCGGTTTTTTTTTGTAGCGCGCTTTTGTCCTTGTGCTGGACGTTTTTAAATATCAAAAGAGTGATCGGATTGCGTTTGTTTAAGACGGCTGGCGTGTTCGTCGGGGCCAATCGACGAACGGGGTGTAAGGTTTTTGGTGGTCGCGTTCGGACAATTTGTTAGCATTGTCCTCGAATTTTAACTTTTGTTACGTCTCGCAGTTATTTCGAGGATTATGCGTGTATTTTTGAAAGATAATAATCTTTACGATTTTTGGGCCGGAAGGGGCCGCAGACAAGAGTCTTAACGTTTTCAGGCGTGTCCTGAAAGTTTCTTTTGTGTTTTACTGAAGCGTAAACGTTTTCGATAAGAAAGGACAACATATATTGTAGTAAAAGTTTTTGAAGTTTCTAAAAACTCGATTACAATAATGAAGGTTTTTCTAAGTGGGAGTATACGAGTATACGCACCCACTCCCCCCCCCCCCTTTTTAGAGAGGGGGATAGCTGAACTCGTCTTTTGACGAGCTGCCTACGTACCCCTTTCGAGGATCAAGCCATCTCGTAGTTCTGTTTCATGCCGCGAGTGTTCTTACTCGGCGGTAGATGTCGCGATGTCCGCCTTGACCGTGTCGATCGTGGCTGGGTCGACGCTATTTTCCGGATGTTCCGGTTGAGTTGTTGCGTGGGCTTCGGATTTATGTCGAGCCTCGACGTCTGATGCGTTTGCGTTGATAGACGATTTTACTTCGTCTTCTCCGGGGGTGCTTTTGGCTGAAGATCGATCTATCTTCGTGCGTTTGCCGTTTGTGGAAGCCGTGATTTGCCTTAACTTATGCTCCGCGAGGAAGCATAGTCGCGACTGTTTTTGGCATCCCCAGATGGCCGCGACTCCGCTCGGCGTTGGGAACTTGAGACCCAGGTGGTAGGTTGATGGAACTGCCTGCATGGCGTTGAGCCATGGGGTTCCCATGATTACGTTGTAGATAGCGGGATCGACGATTTTTGTGATCTCTTTGGCCATGACTGGCAATTGGATTGATCCGAGAGTCATCGACACTTCGCCTGAAAAACCCATGAGCGGTTTTGGCGTCGGAATTACTTCTCCGATTTCGATACTCATCCGCTTGAGAGTGTCGCGGAAGATTACGTTGACCGTGCTTCCCGTGTCGACGAGTACCCTTCCGACTTCTAAATCTCGTATGACGAGATCTATGACGAGCGGGTCGCAGTGAGGTTGGTCGATACCGCCGGCTTCTTCCTCCGTGAAGGTGATCGAGCAACTTTGGCCGTCTCGAGGAGGAGACCATGTAGGCCAATTTGCACTTGACTCTGCCTTCCGTTGGTAAGCGTTGATGGCCGACACGGTATCGCCGCAGTATTGTGATCCTCCGATGATCATATTGACTCTTCGACGATTGTTATCGTTCCCTTTGTCATCCGGCCTCCTACCGCGTTTATCCCCAGGATGGTTTCGTTGAGGGGATTTTTCAGCGGGCGGATTTCTATCCGTCTTTGGAGGCCGATCAGAATCGAGGATGAGATCCGTGACGCTAGTTACTTCCGAAAGCTCTCCAGCGAGTAGCTTCGCGGCCAGTCTTGCTCCCAGGACTTTGCAATTGGTCGTGGAGTGTCCTCGAGATTGGTGGAACTCGCAAAAGGTGTTTTTGTCATACCCTTGATTGCGAGTCCATGTGTTGCCCGTGGTCCGGCCTTGATCCGAACTGATCGCATAGTTATGCGCCCCTTGGAGATCTTCCCCCTCGTGATGGACGTACTTGTCGTTACGAGAGTTCTTCTTTTTCCCCTTCGGATCTGCGTCTTTCGAGGATGGTCTTGCCGGCTTATGTTTTTGCGATAAGACTTTAGTTTCTTCCTCGACTATGATGTAGTCCGTTGCTTTGTGGAGGGCGTCCTGGATCGTTCGCGGTTTGTCGAGAGTTATCCATTTTCTGAATTTCGACTTGTACCAGAGCGTCTTTCTCAGCGCGTCGATGGCCACTTTGTCGCTTATCCCGCTGACCCTAGACATTATCAGCTTGAACCGACTGATAAATTCGCGGAGGGGTTCGTCTTCACTCTGGGAGAGACTCCAGAGGTCAACATCGGAGGTTTCCCTGTCTATGAATACAGAGTACTATTTGAGGAATTCCGATGCGAGCTGTCGAAAACTCCAGATGGTGTTGCGACGAAGGCGTGCGAACCATTCGAGCGCTGCTCCTTCGAGATTTTTGACGAACAGGCGGCAATAGCAGGCATCTTTTTCGCCGTCCTTCAGTCTTGCTCTTCCCATCGCGATGTGGAAAGCCTGAAGGTGCGCTTTTGGATCGGCCGTACCATCGTACTTCGGTACTTTGATCTTTCACGGATCGGACACCCTCATGTCCGAAATGCGACTGGTAAAGGGGGTCTTTCGAGCTCCTTCCAGCAGTCGATCGATCTCGGGGGCAGCACTAGTAGCATGATGGATTTGAGACTTTACGGCTCTCACTTCTGCCGCAGTCTTAGTGATGTAGTCGCGAAGATCGCGGATATCCGATGTCTCGTCAGTGGATTTCCGAACCTGTCGGCGTTTACTGCGAGTGAGCTCGGTTTGCCTTTCGGCCAGCTCCTCTTGTTCGTTCCAATAGGCGACTTCTTCTTCTTCCGTCATTGGTTTTTCGAACGGGGAGCCTTCCCGAGCGGATCGGCTTCTGGTCCTTCTTGGATGTCTGTCGACATCCTCGTCGGTGTCGTTGGAGACATCGCTAGGATCCAGGTCAATGTGTTCGGCTTCGTTATCCTCCGAATCCTTTGCAGGGGGCGGAATATTTTCAGGGTTCCCCTTTTCGACGGGAGATTTCTCGCTAGGGTTTTGACCGGAAGGTCGTTCCCGCGCGAGTCCTGTTCTATCGAGTGGGGTGGCGAAGTCGAGCCTTTTCCCGCGGATTTTGGTGGTTCCGCGGGGACGGATAGCTTGGGTCCTTGCCGTTAAGGTTTCAACCTGTTTGGTCAAGGTATTCACGAGCTTATCCTGTTCTTCCGACCTTTTCTCATAGGTGGCGAACATCTTTTTGAACTTCTCGAGCGTCGCGGCGTTGGCTTGCGCGTTGGCCGCGGATACGTCCGCTACTGGAGTGTGGAGATCGGTGCCGCTGCCTCCATTAAGAGGAGTTTGCACGTTATCCGCGTCGTTGGTTGACATGTCAGATTGTGTGTGGCTTTTGCGGGTTAGATTGATCCGTAAGTCCCCCTCCTTCTAGCGCCAAACTGTGGGAACCGAAATTCACACTGTCGATTTCCGTTTAAATTAGGAAACTAGGAAAACCCTAATTTCCCAGAGGACCCGGATATCTGTTAATTACCACACGTCAAGCAATCAGAACACGAGAATAACAACGATAAAAATAAGAAATCGAAAAGAGAGCAAAGTAGATCTTATTCCGAATCTGCGTATGAGCGTTACAACAAGGTATAAGCCTGGGCTCGAGAGCTGTCGGCGAGATTCCTAGTTCTAGCAACCCTAAGACGGCTAAACCTAATTGAGTCGCAGCTCGAAATAACAAAAACGGAAAATTGCCTAAATTGCTCTAAGTGCTAAGTTTGCTCTGAAAAAGTTCTCCTCTCCCTTGCTCCTCGCCTAGGACTCCTTATATACTAGCTCCAAGGTCGGTTTACGCTTTTACTCTTCTGCCCTTAAGCCGTCATAGCATAAAAATGGAGATATGCCATTTTTCCCGATCTTCACAATTATCTTCAAAACTTCCGTATTTATCCGCGGAAACTTGACATTTATCCTTCCTTGTGGGCCAAGCGTAAACCATGCTGTGGTTTACGGGCTTTTGGTTAGGAAAATCGTAGGATGGGCTTCGAATCGTGTTTTAGGTCCCTTTGGGCCGTCTTCCGACTCGACACGTTTACTACGAGTTTTCCGCGGTTTCTAATCCGCGAAGTTTGATCGATGAATTAGAATAGCGGGAAACATGGACTGAGCTTGCTACGGTCTTCGGGAGATAGCATTCGAAGGTTTGACGAGAATGCATGGACTGGTGTCGTATCGATGTTCGGAAAGGTTCAATCGCTACACAGCGACCGAACTTTGGCTCGAGCCCGGTCTCTACGTAGCGACAGAGTGAGACGAGTGCTCGGTCGCTACGTAGCGACCGAGCTTTGGCTTGAGCTCGGTCGCTACGTAGAGACCGAGGGGGACGATCGCTCGGTCGCTACGTAGCGACCGAGCGGGACGATCGCTCGGTCGCTGCGTAGCGACCGAGCTTGGCTCGGGTTTGGTTGCTACGTAGCGACCGGACGGCGTGTATACGTAGCGACCGAGCTTGGTTTGTTCGGTTTGAATCCCAAAGGATCATTCTTCGTAAAAACCTCATATAGGTTATTTTTACGAAAATTACATCTCTTCTTTTACTAACTCTTTCGGAAATACGATCTCCGAGGATTTTCGGGTGGTAATTCTGTCGTAACCGTTTTTGACCCCAACATATGCATGCAGCACACACTTTCCCCGGGGCCCTGCAGAAAATCGATTAACTATGCCCCGAGTCTCCGTTTAAGACCCGTTGGTCAAGCTTGAACCTGCAAACAAAACACACACACAAGAAACACACAGGAAACGCACCTTGGCTACTGGCTACAAAGACTATCCAGCACCCCTAGCTATCTCCCCAAAAATGGTAACTAAAAACTACCCGAAAACACTCTTTTTTCTCGGTTTCTCTCTCTAACTCACCACTCTCTCTCTAAGGTAAGCTCTCACGGTTTTGAATGAGAAAAATGAAAGGGAGGGGTCTGGTATTTATAGAAATGGAGGACTGAGGCTGGGCTGGACAAATGGCACACATGCATGAGGAAAAATGGTCACATGTCCCACTACGAAACTTCCGTGGCAAGTAACCTTGCTTCCAGAAGGCTTTTACCTTTCTCCCCAAGTTTTCCAGTTGCTTGGTCACCAAGTCTCATCTTCTAGAAGCTTCGTAACTTGGTCGCCAAGTCTTCTTCCAACCAATGAGAGTTTGCCACGCGTATCGCTCCGTCACTCCTTGCCACGCGTATCGCTCCGTCCCTCCTCTGAATCCAATCGGTGGTCGCCATGTCATCGCGTCTTCACTTTCTTTGCCATGTCAACAACTTTTAAACCTCTTCTTCAAATGAGAAAACTCATTCCTTGATTTACTTAGACAATTCTTCTCCTTCTTCGGTTTCAAAACGTCGATCTCCTCTTGCTCGGTTTTTATCGATTTTCTCGTACCGGCAGAAAACTGTCTTTCGACCATGACCGTTCCTCGTTTCGACCACGACTAAGGTCAAGGTCTTTGACTTTTCTACTTATGAGCAGGGTCATTACAACGTTAGTACAAGATCCGCCATCAATGATCAAGCTACATACCTTGTGATCAACACTACATCTTGTGTGAAAGATGTTCTCCCGTTGGATGGTCTCTGGATCAAAGAGGGTGCTAAGAGCTCTCCGGGTCACTAGCAGCTCGCCTGTCTCCGGGTAGTCGGTTACTTCCTCATCAGAGAGCACTGCCGCGGCCTCTGCCTCATCTTGGGATTCATACTCGCCATCCCCCTTTAGGACCATCACTCGTTTGTTTGGACAATCCCGGGCGTAGTGGCCCTTGCCCTGACACTTATAACAAATGATGTCACGAGTACGCAAAGTTTGGGCTTGAGTCTTACCCTGCTCCGGTTTGTATGCATTGGACGAGTCAGCCTGGTTTGTCTTGAATCAGCTCTCAATCTCAATCGCCTTGCCCTTGTCGCCTTGCTTTGAGCCCGGTTGAGTCCATGCAGGCTTGCTGCGGCTGGTGCTGGCCGTCTTGCGCTTGATGTGCTGCTCGGCTTGCGTAGCAAAGTGCAGTAGGTCGTTGAAGTCTTCATACTATTGTCTCTCCACCTTGCGGGCAATGCGGTCTTGCAGCCCTTCCAGGAATTGGGACATCATCGTCTCATCGGGCTCGTCGGTCTCAAGCTTATTCCTAAGTGCCTCAAACTCCTCAAAGTATTCCTCCACAGTCTTAGTTCCCTGCGTAAGTTTACGAAAACGTTTTAGCACATCACGCTGGTAGTAAGATGGAATGTACCTCGCGCGAAGCTTGGTCTGCATCTCGGTCCAATTACGCGCTCTCCACACTGGCCCGGACTTGGCGACGTCTCGATCCCACCATGAAAGAGCATTGTCCGTCAGCTGGGCTGCTGCTAGGGCAACCTTCCTCGCCTTGCTATATTAGTAATAGTCGAAGATGTACTCCATGCGCTTTTTCCACACGATGTAGGCATCCGGATCAACCTTGCCGGCAAATGTTGGGGGAAGAAGCTTAAGCGCCTTGCCTCCTAACCATGGCTCTTCCTCCTCTCGGTCTCGACCTCCTCTATGGTCGCGGCCTCCTCCTACTTGGGCCCGGGGTCCTCGCGCGTTCCTCCTCCCTCCCCGGTTTGGCCTCTCCTCGTCCTGACTGCGCGTATCATCAGTACTGTCCGCGTCCGAGTCAGTGTCATGCGGATCCGGCTGATTCCTTCCGGGTGGTCGAGGTCCGTTGGGCCTGCCTCCCTGCCGTAGCTGAGCAAGCTCGGCGGTGATAGCCCTAAGACTCGCTCTCAGCTCTTCATTGTCAGCTAGGAGCTGAGCGTTTATGGCCGCTTGGTCTTGACCTACATCTCCCATAGTTTCTGAAAAAGATACTCAAAGAAAAGATCAAAGGCAAGAGGGTTTAAATAGAGGCTTGTGTCGGATACTAGAGTATCGACCAAGACAAAGAGTAAATGCAAAATTTAAAGATGAAAATCGAATCAAGATTGAAAAAGGAAAGTGGGAATATTTTTTTGATTTTCGAAAGCTTGGAAGGAAAGCAAAACTATTTGATTTTTTTTTTTTAAATGCAAAAATCGAAAACTTGGAGAACAATCCAAAAATTTCAAAATATGGAAAGTAAATATTTTTTTTTTGAAGTGCAACGGCTAGGGTTCAGAAAGAACTGAGTTTCACAGGAAACTTCAGCTCTGATACCAAAATGTTGTAGGCACAGGACGGATGGTCGGATTGGACGGACGGACGGACGGTCGGATGGCCGTTCCGCGGTTCAGCCTTGGCTCGGATGGACGGTACCGGCCGGGTCGTCTCTTGTTTGGGATTGTACCTGAAACAGATATGAACTTTTATGAGTTTTCAATAGAAACAAGAAGAGAAACCGAGATACTAATGGATGAATGATAAATAAGCAAGATATGATTCTTTTGGGTTTTATAGAATCGATGAATGAAATCTAGAACAAAAGATAGAGAAAAGAGAAGTTTGGCGGATGGAATCTGTTGCTGGACGTTGTCTCTCTCAACAAGATGCCAAGGACGGATGGAAGGATAGATATGGATCTGGCTCTTGCTGGACGTATGTCTCTCTCGAGATTCGGACAAGGAATGGAATGGATCGAAGGACTCCACAAAGAACAATGGATCGGTTCTTTGATATGTCAGACGGCTGCTCTCAATGGTTTCACACAACTGAAAGACTTAGGGTTTCTTTGCTAAAGCAAAAACGATTTCATAAAAAGACTTAGCCGAAAATTGGCAACTACAAAGGTTTAAATAGGTGTTCCTCAATGGACTTTAAAAGATAAAAAGGCCTAGACAAATGGCCAAAGTCTTAACCGAAATAAATTAAAGAAAAACAATAGACCGGTCGCGGTTTGAGATGTCTGAATCAGAACTCATAGTATGCTTGCATGTTGCCACATTAAAACCTTTCGGGAAAACCCAGTGGGACAAAACCCGATAAGGAAAAAGAGTACAACACATACTACTCCTTCTGATGGTCGGCTATATCTCTGAACCGGAAGCAATTTGGTTGGATGGATTGAGTATGAAGGTGGAAATGATCAGGCCGGCTTCATTCTGGCCGATGGAGGAGAACTGGCTTGAATGGAAGGGCTCTGGAACCTCTAATGGTTCGCCGGTGTCTTCCAGCTTTAAGTCAAACAACTCCTGGATCAATAGTTGCTTGAATTCGGTTTGTTCCTGTGCAAGCAACTCCTGGACAGCTTTGGCAAATCCAGCTCTTATAACCCTTGAGCCGGACCTTGTGGTAGGACCTTTGCGGATGATGGGAACCTCAGTCGTGGGTACTACAACACCTAAGACTGGCTGGCACGTTTCCTCGATCCATGGCCGTCCCAACGATCTTATTCAGGATCGGGGATGCGACATGGGCTGTCTGTTCAGTACACAAAGGCGTCCGTGGGTTTCCGCCAGCACACAAAGGACGTCCGTGGCTGTCCGTCAGCACACACAGGACGTCCGTGGCTGTCCATCAGTACATATATCAGCACGCTGGTCCTTGGACTCAGCACGCTGGCCCTTCAGGTGGACTTTTTGGGTGATTTTGGCCCACGTGGGCTATCTGTTCAATACACACAGGACGTCCGTGGGTGTCCGCCAGCACACAGGACGTCCGTGCTGTCTGTGGCTGTCCGTCAGCACACACAGGAGGTCCGTGGCTGTCCATCATTACACATATCAGCACGCTGGTCCTTGGACTCAGCAGGCTGGCCCCTCCCGTGGACTGTTCGGGTGATTTTGGCCCAGGTGGGCTGTCTGTTCAGTACACACATGACGTCCGTGGGTGTCTGTCAGCACACACAGGACGTATGTGTGTGTCCGTCAGCACACACAGGACGTCTGTGGCTGTCCATCAGTACACATATCAGCACGTTGGTCCTTGGACTCAGCACGCTGACCCTTCCTGTGGACTGTCCGGGTGATTTTGGCCCACATGGGCTGTCTGGTCAGTACACACAGGACGTCCGTGGGTGTCCGCCAGTACACACATGACGTCCTTGGCTCTCTGTGTGTGTCCGTGTGTGTCCGTCTGTGTCCGTCAGCACACACAGGACGTCCGTGTCTGTCCATCAGTACACATATCAGCACGTTGATCCATGGACTCAGCACGCTGGCCCTTCCCGTGGACTGTTTGGGTTATTTTGGCCCACGTGGGCTGTCTGTTCAGTACACATAGGACGTCCGTGGGTGTCCGCGAGCACACACAGGACGTCTGTGGCTCACTGTGGCTGTCCGTCAGCACACACACGACGTCTGTGGCTGTCTATATGTGTTCGTATGTGTCCGTCAGCACAGACAATACGTCCGTGGGTGTCTGTCAGCACACACAGGACGTCCGTGTGTGTCCGTCAGCACACCCATGATGCCGTGGCTTTCCGTGTGTGTCCGTCAGCACACACAGGACGTCCCTGGCTGTCCACAGTACACATATCAGCACGTTGGTCCTTGGACTCAGCACGCTGGCCCATCCCGTGGACTGTTTGGGTGATTTTGGCCCACGTGGGCTGTCTGTTCAGTACACACATGACATCCGTGGGTGTCTGCCAGCACACACTGAACGTCTGTGGCTGTCAGTGGCTGTCCCTCAGCACACAAAGGACGTCCGTGGCTGTCTGTGTTTGTCTGTGTTTGTCTGTGTGTGTCTGTCAGCACACACAGGACGTATGTGGCTCTCCATCAGTACACATATCAGCACGCTGGTCCTTGGACTGAGCACGCTGGCCCTTCCCGTGGACTGTTCGGGTGATTTTGGCCCACGTGGGCTGTCTAATCAGTAAACGCAGAACATCCGTGGGTGATCGTCAGCACACACAGGACGTCCGTGTGTGTCCGTCAGCACACACAGGACGTCCGTGTGTGTCCGTCAGCACACACAGGACGTCCGTGGCTGTCCGTGTGTGTCTGTCTGTGTCCGTCAGCACACACAGGACATCCGTGGCTGTCCGTGTAAAATACTCAG
>NW_026014603.1:102500-110000 GCF_020379485.1 Brassica napus
CTCTCTCTCTCTCTCTCTCAAAGTAAAACTGTAACAAAAAACTCTCTCTGCCGTCAAAACACTTAGGCAGTATATAATCTACTAGGTTAAAAACTCGGCAGGGCATTTTCGTAATTTAGCTTGGACTTGGGATTCAAGTCCGCTGGATCCAAAATGTCGCATGTCCAATGTCTCGACATCGATCGATGGTACTTGTGTACATCGATCGATATTAATTTCATTTGTCGAGGCATTTCATGGTGTCGATCGACAGCACTGGATGTGCATCGATCGATTGTTCTTCCTCTCGTCGACCTCTACATGGTCAGCTCGGATGAAATGTCTTTTAAGCTCCAAAATGCTCCAAAGTCATAGCTTTACTCCCAAATGCACCTGAACCTGAAAACATACCTAGAAGAGTAGAAAACATAGATATATATATAGTAAAACACCTATATACCATGGATGAAAACGGGTCAAATCCAAAGTATATCAACTCCCCCAGACTTATCCTTTTGCTTGTCCTCAAGCAAAACATACAGGCAGTCTCTCTGAAAGAGGTTTGAAAATATTAAGGACTACAGACTTTAAAGCATAGAAATCTTTTCCTCAACAATTTTGCAACCACATCTAAAAAGTCCTAATCACAGAAACACACTATGCAATATCCTAGCTTAGCAACCATTTCTAACATAACACAACTCAGCAATTCACGTCTGACATCCCCTCTACTGACTTCATTTCTTAGCATAAATATAAAATGAATGCTTTACCTTGGGAGTATCGATCATAGGATGCAAGGATTTCAGACAAGTATCTGGAACTGCAGGTAAAAATTAGTTCCTAATTTCTCTCTCTCTCTAATTTTCTCTCTTGAGTCAAAGTCTGCTTCCATTGCAGGATCAGTGACCAAGATTGGACATGCTTCCATGAATCAAAACTTAATGGCGGTAGCCACGAAGCTCTGTTCACTTCTTTTTGACCTATATCCAAAAATTCTTTGTGAAAGCGAGCCTTGAAGATTGCCGCCTCCAAGTCCCGTTTCGAACTCTTTTATTGGAGTCTTTATGAATCAAGCCTTAATGGTTTTAGCCACCAAGTCCTGTTCAGACTCATCCGAAGTAAGCAATAGATCTTATTTTTATTTTATTTTTTATTTTTTTTAAGAAATGGATAGAACTGAAATATAAATCACTAACTAATCTAGGGTCGAAATTTAGAGAGAAAAAATGTGATAAATAATCTACACAAGGCGTTACCTTCCAGACCTGTCTGAAGAATTCGATCCCATGTATAACAAGCCCCAAGACAAGCGGTTATGTCAGATTTAGTGTTGGAAATCAGCTTTGGTTACTTCATACGGTCAAGGCAAGTGTGTAGTTGATAGGTTGATCTGCTTTAGCATCTATAGTGCTATCTGCAATCAGTAAATCTAAAATGGTGCTAAAGATTGGTTAGATATTCAAGTTTAAATCAATATAAGATCATAGTCCCATTTTCAATAGCTAAGCATAATTTATTAAAATTCCTTTTATATAAGAATAAAATAAATTATATCAGTAAATCTCCCCCAGACTTAAATTACACTATCCCAGTGTAACTCAGTCGGAGTTATGATGGAATAATTCATAAGTACGAAATGTAACAAGTAAGGAAGATACATCTGACCGGATTAGATATCGATCGATGTGAAAATGTTGCATCGATCGTCGTGTGTTTGTCTATGTCGAGCGATTTCGACGTCTCGTCGGCGGTCGATATTCAGGTCCTCCTACTTGGGTCTCCTATAGCTGAAAGAAATAAAACGAAAGTAAATAAATGCTAGCTAATAAAACCAAAATAAAATACCTAATAGTGGGTTGTCTCCCACTCAGCGCTTGGTTATAGTCATTTAGCTTTAATGTGGTAGTGATTGGCTATTTGGTGGATAAACAACTGCTTGTTGGAAAACAAGCATCCACGTCATCTCTGCACATTTTGGACCAAGATGCAATGAAACTTCTTGTGGCCTCATCATTTCTTGTCCACTTGTCATCCATCTTCTTAAGTACATTGGAGATGTTATGTAGCCTATCTTGAACGTTGTCAATGCTGACCTGGTGCCAGCCAATGTTGTCATAGGCGTATGCTGAAAGTTCTATCAGTTCCTCGTGCATTGACTCTATCGTTTTGTGTATCAGCTACTCGCCGGCTGGTGTAGACTCGGCGTCGATCGATGCAATTAAGTGTTCGTCGGTCGATCTCGGCGACTTACCATCGACCGATTTCGCTCGCTTTCTGTCGATCGATGCTGATATCTGGTGTTGAGCTGCGAGTTGCCTCTGAATGGCTTTGACTTCTTTCTGTAGCCATTCTGCGTGGCTGTCTAGTCCACCGATTCTGTTGTCGAATGGAAAGTAGATATCATCGCAGCGTTTGTCAAGTCGTTCCTCCATGGTGTCTATAGCAGTGTAGATCTTGGATGTGATCTTGTCAACCTCTGCTGCTGTGTAGGGAAGTAACTCCACAGGATTCTTGCCATTGATCCATGGCCCTCGTAGCCTGTCGATCGAAAATGAGTTTGCCTGTAAAAAATTTTCATTAGTAATTTTATCAATATCCCTTTGGGCATGAAGTATTTGACTAGAAAATTTGTTTAAATATAGCATGACTGGTGATACGAAGCGGTCATGCATGTCGTCGTAAGTATGCAGCCTATCATCCATGGCTGAAATCTTAGCGTCGAGCGATGTGATGGTACACACGTCGATCGATGTGGCTGGTTGTTGGTCCTTCTTGCGAATGGTGTCTAGATCTTGCTGTAGTACC
This sequence comes from Brassica napus, assembly GCF_020379485.1. NCBI lineage: Eukaryota > Viridiplantae > Streptophyta > Magnoliopsida > Brassicales > Brassicaceae > Brassica > Brassica napus. The sequence continues at coordinate 105,288 of NW_026014603.1, forward strand.
TCGATTTTAGTGCTCAGCCAGTCCACGTTGTTGTTGAGAGGGTAGTACATGTCGTTTATCCTCGTGTTGATGTATGAGACTTCCCATTCAGCCTTGTGTTCTGCTGAACATTGAGGTTCTGCAGGGATCTGGGCTGTCGGAAGACTGACGTCGATCGATGGTGCATGTGGTGCGTCGATCGATGCTGAGGTCCTGGCTTCCTTCTCAAGTTGCTGTCGTAAACTCTCAATTTCTGTCCTCATTTCTACCATACTTCTGAAAAGCTCATTGTCGCCTCTATCCAAAGGTTGATGTGTATCTTCTACCAATGATTTGAGCTCCTCTCCCAGTTTTTCCTGAGCTCCACAAATACCAGTCACCATCTCGTTGATTTCATCTTTGGTGTAGAGTTCTGGTGCCAGTCTTGTGAGTGTGAAGGAAGTGGCTTGTTCTGGAAGACAGATGTGGCTCTCTTCAAAAAGAGATGCTCTTTCCAGTAATTTCCTGATGTCGTCCTTTGTGACAGGTATCATCTCACCAGCTACGCCTCGTGCGTGTCCACACTCATCTCTGTAGACTCCATACTCGTCCCTTCGTTCCCAAGTGAACTTTCTGGCTCCGTACATGTCAAAAGCGCGGTATCCAAATTCATAACGTCTGTCGATCGACGTCTGGTCATCCTTATCGGTCGACGTTGGTGTTATCCTGTCGATCGATGTCTGAGTTGTCCCGTCGATCGATGCTTGGCCTTTTGGTTGGCATGATAGATATGGATTGATTTCTGTTGCGGCGACTCCTACGTATTTGTTTAGATTGGTTTGAATGACGTCTGGAGTGCCACGTTGCTGTGAGAATAGGTTGTCAGGTCCATTGGCTACTTGAAGGATATCTGCTATGTCCTCTCTGGACACTTGTAAGATCCTTCCACCTATTGCACGTGCGTTGCCATCAGGGTCCCTGAAAATACCAAATGCATCAGGTGTTAAAAAACCGTAATCAATGTTTGCATTATCATTCAATTTAGAAATAGAAAGATTAGGTTTAAGAGTAGTATCGATCGATGTTGATACAGATGCATCGATCGAGGGCAGAATAATTTCTGCAGAACTTGTGTTCTTGAGATGATTGCTCTTCATGGATTTTCCTGTTGATGTAGACGGAAGAGTGTTCATCTTTTCTGCTTGTGTGTCTGCTCTGGTGTGTGGAGGTGGTTTCAGGGGTGCAAAACGTTTTAAATAGGTATCTATAAACCTAGTTGGAGAGGGAATATTCTCCTGCTCCTGGATTTTCGCTCCGGCGCAAATATCGATCGATGTTCCTATATGGGTGTCGATCGATGTGAGCGGTTGTTTTGCTGGACGAGGGTGGGTATCGACCGATGTGGAGTGCACTTCGTCGAACGATGTTGGAAACGTGTTGGTGAACTTATGTGTTTCAAATCTTTCATCCTGCAAAGACATTTCTATTGCACGTTCCTTCCAATAATCATCATCGTATTCCTCTGTATGTTCCTCGTTAGGTGATGTAATTACAGTGTCAACTGCAAAACTTTCATGGAAACCACTGTCTCCCAACTGCCTATGGAATAATCATCACGTCCTCTCTTGCTTGGAGGTTGGAAGGCAAAGTGTGGATAACAATGATTAGGTAGAGCGAAATGGTCAACCGGCTGATCAACGTCGAGCGATGTTTTGTTGCGGTCATCGGTCACCGTTGAGTCATTGGAATCGATCGATGGAAAATTGTGGGTGTCTATCGATTCCGAGTACTCTGTTTCGTACTCTGATTCGTACTCTGCTCCACAATGGCATGCGCCAATGAAGCCAAGTTCTTTCCCGTAATCCACAAAATTAATAATTTTTCTCTTAGGTCGGATAGGGTCGTAGTGGATGTTGGGGTCTATCAGCATCAGACACAATTTGTTTTTGTTCATGTCACAAACAGCTCCTACTGTAGCTAGGAAAGATCTTCCAAGCAGAAGTGAAGAGTTCTAGTTAAGTTTGATGTCCAAGACATGAAAATCTACCGGGACAAGGGCATTACCAATCTGTACCTCCAGATCTCTTATGATACCTCCTGATTGTTTTTCTGAAAGATCCACGAAGGTGAAGGATTCTGTTGAAGGTTCGATGGTCAAACCAAGATGGTCTGCCATGATCCTAGGGAGGATACTAACTGATGCTCCTGTGTCACACATTGAATGGGGAAATTCAACACCCTTGACTACGCATGGTATTGCAAACTTCCCAGGATCACTCTTCTTCGACAATGTGATCATGTGTCTCATCTTCTCTCTGACTTGATGAAACATTCTCCTAATGTCTTCCTCAGTTACCTTTGTTTCTCTGAAGAACATCCACAACCTGTGTGTGAAGTAAGCTTCATCAAAAGGTTTTTCGATTGGGATTCTGAGGATTCTTTTAGTGAAACCATCCATCTCCTTATCGTTAGCTTCCCTCTTAAGGTACTTAGGAATTTTCTCCTTTCTTTTCCTTAACCTTCTCCCTTCAGTTTCCTGATCTTCTTGAACTGGTTCTGGTGAACTATTTAAAGGGTTGGGTTTTGGTTCGGGTGGGCTATCTATTGGTTTAGGTGGTGTTTTGAGTGCGTTGATATAGTCATTATCGACTGAGGGTAACCGCACTCGGTATGTCAGAGGTGCCTGTCGATCGATGGGAGGTGTGTTGTGACGATCGACGTCGAACTCACTCTGTCGATCGATGGTTGGGTCAACCGATCGATCGATTTTATCATAGAAAGGGGAGGGTGGGTGAGGATGCTTAGCTGCGAATTCCTCATGAGTTAGAATTCGAACTGCATTGCATTCAGTCGATTTAGCGGACGACGTCGATCGATAACTGGAGTAATCCATCCATCGATTTTCGTCATGGTCTGTCGATTGATGCGAGTTCATCGACATCGGTCGACACCATTGGGATCCGCCGAGACTCATGGAGCTTTCGATTTCGAAGTCTCCTTCCTCAAGCTTTTCATGTCTCACCACTTGCCAGAAATCATCATCTATGATGGCATTTACGTGGTGTTTTCCTTTGTCAGCTCCTGCCTCTCTAGCGAATGCTTCTTGCCTCTTTATAGTTTTGCCAGTCTGAATCACTTGTGTTTCAAGTGTTCTCACCTGAGTCCCTAAGGTCTCGATTTTGGTGTTCAGATTGTTGTAGGCGGAGTCTATTTTACCGTTGAAATCCACGGTGATATGTTGTTGTCCCAACAGTACTCGATCAAGCATTTCTTCGATCTTGCTTTCATGAGTCTGGGGTGGTGGATTCTGGTAGTAGGAGTTCGAGTAGCTTTTGCTGTTGTTGTGAACTCTGGTTACTTCTTTGACCATTTCCAAAGAAGTTTCTGTTTCCGCCCTGGTTTCCAAATTTCTGGAATCCGATACCTCCGATGAAGTTCACATTTTCTTCTCCTTCCATATCTGCTACTTCTCCTTCAGCTAAACAGACTTGCTTCCTAAGAAGCTCGTGCACCATATCTAACTTAGCTCTTACTTCGTCCATATGTTCCTTCCCGATAGAAGCTACAGACTTCTTCCGTTCAGAGTCAGTGTTTTTGGTGTTGCTGCTGTTAGCAAGGTTTTCGATAAGTCTCACAGCTTCTAACGGATTCCGAGTAGTGAAGTTTCCTTCACTCGCCGTATCAAGAGCCATTTGATACTGTAAGGCGAGACCTCGAAAGAAAATGCTTAGCAGCTGCACTTCGTTAAATCCGTGGTGTGGACAGTCTCGCTGGAAGAACCTAAATCTAATCCACGCATCTTTGAAGGACTCTCCAGCCTCCTGCGAGAATGTGGATATTTTGTTTCGAAGTTCTTCAGTGTGTGCCTCATCGAAGAAGTTTCGTAAGAAAGCATTCTTGATGTCGGCCCAGGATGTTAAGGATCCTATGGGTAGCTGCCTAAGCCAGTGCATCGATTCTCCATTCAGTGTGTATCTGAAGAGCTTGCACAGCAGGTAATCTTCGAGGACTCCTTCCATCCGAATAGCAGCGATTAAATCCTCGAACCGTTGTAGATGGTCCATAGGATGCTCGTGCGGTAACCCAGAGTAGGGTATCTGCGACACGAGAGTGTAGTATTGAGGCTTCAGCTCGAAATTCTGCTTCTGGATCTCCGGAAGTCGAATAGCTGATCTGTTGGAATAGTACTCATCTGGGCGATTGTAGTCGGCCAGTGGTTTCGAGCGAGCGTCCTCGTCTACAGGTTGATCAGCTCCTGTAGCATAAGCATCAGGGATTACAGTCCCCTGAGCGTCTATTTTCTGACCTGTTGCATTACGCAGATGACCGTCCTGGTCATACAGGTTTCCGTTCTCGTCCTGTGTTAGAATAATAACGTTTACCAATTTTGACGACACAGTATCGATCGACGTACACGGTGTAATATCGATCGTTGTCGAACGATTAGGATCGATCGACGATGAAGGTCTGGTGTCGGTCGACTGTTGATTGTGAGTATCGATCGACAACAAAGTTGTTGCGTCGAGCGATGTGGAACGTTGACCTCTACGGATGGTGCGTTTCAAATGAGCAGGATCGTCTGAGAACAGCAAGTCTTTCTCCTTGTTGCTTCTGGTCCCGCTGGGCATGCACCTGAAAAGAAAAGAAAAAGACTATGTTAGAAAGGGGGTAGAGAAGAGAATAAGAATCAATAAAACTAAATCTAATGGCGATCAAAGCTCCCCGGCAACGGCGCCAAATTTGATACCACTCAAA